>NC_061094.1:50160425-50177925 GCF_015104395.2 Macrobrachium nipponense
CTTAGACTCAGAGAAGGAAGCTATAGGGCCAACACTCTAGTGCAGTGGTTCTCAGCTGGGGGAGATCCTCATTGCACGAATGGTTTGCGTAATCACCTACCAATCTGGTAGCCGGACTTCGCTCCCGCCTGCCGCCAATGCGGAATCAGAGCAATTCATTTCTGGTGATTAGAAATCCATTTCTTGAGATAATGTGGTTCGGATCCCACAAATAAGGTGAAGGTCCCGTTGCTGAGTAACCAGTTGGTTCCCGGCCACGTCAGTAAAAATCTAATCTTTCGGGCCAGCCCTAGGAGAGCTGTTAACCAACTCAGTGGTCTGGTTAAACTAAGATAGACTTAACTTTTTTTCTGGGGAATTGTGACCAAGGATTTTTTATATCATGTACATATTATCTGGGATGCACCTTTTGAGGGCGACAATTTTGGAAAGGGGGTTGAGGGGAGAAAGACATTTTAACATATGGTGAAAGGGTGCATGGGCCAAAAAACGGTTGAAAACCCACTACTCAAGTGGAAATATTGAGATAGGCTTTTTTGCTTAAGATTAAACTTGACCCCTTAGAGATAATTTTTTTTTTTATACTCTTGTTGGGAGACAAGCCTAATATTTCTAAAGGGAGACCTGACCTGAATAGTAATAATGGGAGGCTTAAGTCTTACATTCTTATAGGGAGACCTAAGTTTATTATGCTTGTAGGAATGTTTTACCAAATGCATCTAGTCTGAATCATATCCAGGTGGAGCTTCAGCTCATCAATGAACCATGATGTTTAACCTTGACATATTGGAGGGTTGTAGTCCTATATTATTCCTGGGAGACTTTATATCATCCTTATTAACAAGCACTAAGGATGCTGCAGCCTTCAGAGGCATAATATAAACATGGTTAATCACAGACATGATATATATAACTTTGTGGACTAAAGGCTTAATCAAGGATAACAATGTCTGTGAGAAACGTAAGCCTAAACTTTATGTAAAGGAAGCCTAACGCTGACATTCGGAATAGAATGCTTGAGCTTGAAATTCCTGTCAGTGGACTTAAGCCCAATTTTCTCGGGGGAGCCCTAAAGCTTAGGTCAAAATCCGTTCAACTTCATCTTGAGTCAGTTATTATTCTGGATTTCCCATATTAATGTAATAATTATAATGTTTCTCAGCAGATGCAAAAAGCAACCACGCGCTACAGACAGTTTGGCCTTTGATGCTGGAGCTTAATTCCCTCTCCAGTAATTGGAGGATAAATATAATGAGCACTTCTATATTAATTGCCATGAAGACCCCTTCCCTATGATGAAGAAAGGTGCATTATCCTGAGAACGTTCTATACAGATCAGATAGATTTTTCTTCTTTAAGAGAGATGTATACATGATACTTTCTAATTACAATCAAGTAACAATAACAGTTTTAAAATGTTTTAGATCTAATTGGGATAAAGGATTAAAAGACGACCACTGTACTGAAACACACACACACTCACACACACACACACACACACACACACACACAAGCTCAAAGATCCCAGATTAAGAACTTCGATTCTTTTAAGTTAATTAACCGTAACTCGGCGAAAGGTCTCTCCAAAATTACCTCCATTAGAAGTCAACCCCGTCTCTCTCTCTCTCTCTCTCTCTCTCTTTATTATTTCCTCTATTCTGCAAATGGGGGAGAAGGCAAGGCAGGAAATGATACAGAGAGAGAGAGAGAGAGAGAGAGAGTATGAGCAGCCGCTTGAAATGATGGTATTCATATCACCACCATTTCAATTTGCATTCCATTCTAAGACCAATATCTTCACCGTCCTTGGCTCCCGAAGGGTAAGTTACCCCAGATGCTTAAACATACACATATCATCTTCCCCGTTATGAGACTATTCTTGCGGAAGACGCAGATGAGAAGGGTCTCAGAATGAGATCTAGAAAGTGGTAATAGACTCTTGGTGTCGTCGTCAAAAGAAAAGAAGAATGATCGATCTGCCTTCTTTCATGACTCACGGGACATGCCCTCACGCAAGAGGCAAAAGAAAATGTGCGAAATATTTCGGATATTTTGTGGGCATTAAAGGGAAAACCTTATCGAGAGGAATTCTTCACGACCAAGATAATCCCGTAGTAAGGCTGTTATATAACCCTTGAAGGGTGTTGATAAGCCTATAAACTCCTTTGTTCTTGTTCTTGTTGGAGTGTTGTAGGAAAGGTCTATGGATGAGCCTAAAAAGGTCAGAAAAAGGTGCTTCACGTTGAATTAAAGATACAGGAATTTCAGGATAAGATATTTATGATATATTTGTTAGAATGAAAATGTAAAAAATAAATAATGCGCATGTTAAACAGGGCAGAAAAATTATTTCTAATAAAATTTAGTATATTTATTTTAATTTTCGTTGGTGAAACAAGGCTTATTTTGACCGTAGATTTTAGCATATTTTAATTCATGTTAAAATTAGGAATATAACATATGTTTACAACTTACGCTTGAGGCGAAATCTTGCACGTGGCCCAAGTAAGCAGGAGGTCAGATCACGCCTTGTTATAAGAAATATCATACTGTGGATACTAACACAAGGTTAAAAATATGCTAGATGCGTTAGATATATTGATCAGGATCTGTGCATCACAGCAAATTATCTTTTATTATATTTTGTATAGGCTTAATATTTATGGGAGAAATGGAAACCCCGCCCCCAAGTTTACATATATGTTTGGATAAAGTATTCATAAAAAGAGTTAACATAAATTTTCATATATAATTTTTCATTATTTGGGCAAATACGATGCTACAAAGTTCTACAGTGTTCAGCATGATGAAAAACATTACATTTTTTCGTGTGATAACACGCTTACTTCTGAGAATAAAAAAAATTGTGCATATTGAAAACCCATAATTTTCTCGATAAATTGCATTATTTATGAAAAAAAAAACAAAGACTTTCATTAAAAAGTGGGGGAAAACACCTTTCACGTGTTCGAAGGTCCTTGATTTTAGCTTTCATGAACAATACCGTTTATTGGGGTAATTGCTGATCTTGAACATACAGAAATTTAATAGCGAAATTTTGAATTTCTAAGCATGCTAAAAAAAATGTTAGACTCGGGAAACAAAGAGTAAGACAGAGCCCCGTCTCTGAATCTCCATGCGATCTAGCGAAGAAAGAAACAAAGGGAACTACCGTCGAGAACTTCACTGTTACCAGTCGGCGAGAGCCCGGGAAATTGGTGCTGGCAGTCAGTCAGTCAGTCTATCGGATTTTGAGATTTAGTTCAGAGCTGCGCTGGAGGAGGCAACGATAACAGACCGTCTGATAGAGCTGAAGTGAGTCGAAATAGCACAGAATTATGTAATAGTCGAGGTGAACCTTCTGGTATTGTCTGTTGCTTGTGTTGTTTTGTTCATTGTCTCATTGGAGTGCTTAGAGGATGTTATGAAACTACAAAATGTCATACTTTTTTATTTCTTATTTAAAAATTCCTTGTATAGTTAATCAGTAGTTTTAATCCATAAACCCGAAGCGGGACCTATGAAAAAACGGGAATAAACAGTAAAACAATATTCTGTAAATTGGCTCTCGATCTTGTTTTAAATGAAACTTCGTTTAAGTTACCATGGTAACCGATATTTACACCAAGATGTCTTCCAAGGATCATAAAACTATAAAGAACTATATATCAAACTTTACAAAGTTAACATAATAATTTTAATATTTTGACAAAATCCTTCCATATATCATATCGAATGTAACAACAAATTTTATGAGTGTTAAAACCCTTTGATAACGGAAGAGTAAGATTTTCTTAAGAAAAATACAATCAGTTGTTGGCTATACTTACGTGTGTTGTCCAATATTCTACGACTAATTTACTAGCTGGCAAGTTCTTCAATACAAAACGTTAATGAAGGCATGATATTTCTTATTGCATAATAGAAATTTAATGAATACCTATTTTATTCTTCTGAAATTTAATACTAGCAGCTAAAAAATAGGGTTTGTGAATTCTGTTGAACATTTCTTAGAAAAAGTCGAATGGCAACATTATGTCGTCCCACTAAAAGATACGATGTAAACATCAACAACACCAATCAGCGGCGAAGTTAATGACATCGTCATTAACCAATAGAAAGCACATTGTTTTCTCTGGTAGCCAAGGTGCTAAAGAAAAAGGAAATTATAGAATAGTTTACGTTTAAATTCTCGTTTCTTTTTGGTTTTTCTTCTTCTTTTCTGACGTTTCTACCAGAAATTTCCTACGACATAAGTCTTACGGTCATTAGTGCAAATTATACTATCAAGCTATCATGAGTTATAGAAAGGAATTACGTAAATGTTTTAATCTGTTGTTGAAAAAAAGTTTTACCTTACTACGGACAACGCAATACTTAAGAGTTCAAAAGAGTCATATCAATATGGGACAAAATGGATTAGAATAAAACCATGAATATTGATGGGTTAAACTAACGTTGAAGTCAATTATTTCCAAGTGACGCCAGCAATCTTGCTTTCCATGGCCTGTAGTTGGGAGTTATGAAGGAAGCTGTTAGACATTTGTTAGACTGACTCAGTGAAGAAATAGTCTTGCCAGCAGTGCCCAGAATTTTACCAGGAACGCAATTTTTCTGTTGTGTTTACGTTTATTCCAAATCCATCATTGATAATGACCTGGAATCGTCTGATTAGGTAGGTGGTACTCATGTCGGGCGAAGTTGGTTGAAAGAAACAGAGTTCTTCTTGTAGGTTTTCATATTTCCATGAGAAGTGCATTTCAATTTAAGAGTAGCTGTACCATACATAAGTACATAGCCGGCATCTCGTCCATATGAAATGAAATCTAAAGTTTATTCTAAAGATATTGATGGCCGAATGAAACGATTAGGTCCGGAACTTTATATAATACTAAAGGAACCGTGCCAGGGTAGTCGTTTAGGGATGGAGCCAAATAGCAAAGACTCTCTTCCGGTCTCTTTTCTGTTATTTACACTTACATTTTTTCTTCCTTAAACCAAGGAGAACTTTCATAGCGAAATGACATGTCTCAAAATCGAATGTTGACGAACCTTAGCTGCCAGTTGTCAGTGATATTTCTTATACCTTTCATTATGTGATTCGGTAACATGAAATAAAGTTACAATGTCACGGTTTTAGTTTTATATATTAGAATTTTTCATAGGCAGGTGTTTTATTGAAAACGGCTGTTGACTTATTCATAAAAATATTTCATTGGTAGGGGTTTTAAATTAGCATATGAGCGTTTTTGACAGCAATGTCAAAGTGACGAGTCTATACATGCTTTCCATGGCCAATAGTTATGGTTTTGTTTCACATTTTAAATTATATTTCTTCGTTTTGAAGGCGTGCAAGGGGGCTAGAAATTGATAAGCTGTGTATAAAATCATTTCAAGGATGATAAAGTTTAATGCTTCAGTGAGGAGCAGAGTCTAATGACAGGACCGAATCCATTTTGCAAAATTCACATTCCCGTGCAACTCTTGCCATGGAAACCAGTGTTCACAGAAACCGATGTACCATAATCAAAGGAGTTGAGTTTTTGACCTCATATCAGAGAAAGTTTGTTGCATCGCAAGTGAACTTCGTCTGCCTATAATGATGGTAATGTGCTAGTAAGCTATCTGGCGTTTAAAAATAACTTACTCGAGAATCTGTGTTAAAGAAGAATTATGGATACCAAACAAAATTTATCTCAGTTCTGATCGTGATCCACCAGCCGTCCATGTGATTACGCCATTATAAATCAATGACAGCACAGAAAACTTCTGCCTGGCCGATTCAATATTTAATTAGGCCATCATGAGACATCGCACTTGTATTTGTTATCAAAAATTAATTCTATCTATGTATAGTGACTTGAGAATTTCTTGCTCTAGAGCACGGAGTGGGACCTGAAAAAAGCAAGACACGGTTAACAGTATACAGTAAAGAAAGATCCGTTTAAATTACAACTTGTCGGTCTGTATTTGAATGAACCCATTCTTGTTCCCATGGTAACCGAGCCTTACAACAAGATGGCTTCCAAGGATCATAAAATTATAGAGAACCTATACACAATTTTTTACAAAAATACATTTAATAATTAAAGTATTTCGGTGAACTAAATGTGCATATCATATGATATCTTTGAATATAAACTTTATGAGTAAAATGTGTCTACTAAAGCAAAATAAAATACTATCTTACGGAAAATACAATCGGCAGATGGCTATACTTATGGGTAGCTGTTCCTATAATTAACGAATAAATGACTAACTGGCAAGTTTTAACAAACACGACGCTAAAGAAGGAATAATATTTCTTATATTCTGATTAAATTCTAATAAATATATATTTCATTCTCAAATCAAAGACTAATAGCTAAACAATAGAGCTTGTTAAAGTGTTTAACTATATGTAGGAATAAGTCGGATGGCAACTTTATAACATCCCGCCAAATTCAAATTCAAATTCAAAAAATTTATTGACATAAAAAAAAGGCGTCAAAAGGAGCTGTTAGTCTTGCTAGACAGCCAACTCAAAAAAATCAATGACGTTACAACCAGTTTTAACAAATGAAAAGACTTTCTACATAAATAATTTCGAAATTACAAAAAGTGAATTTACTATAATTTACTATAATTGCTATAATTTTCATACAACATTCTAGTAAAGTCAGTAGAAATACACAAAGACCAAATACATCTCTGTTATAATTAAATTGAATGCTACAATAGCATTCAAATTGACTTAAATGTTGGAAATAACCAAAATTGTGAAAAGGAGGTATAAAATGTATTTTATGTACATCCCGCCAAAACGTATGTAACATGTAAACATCAACAACCACCAATCAGAGGCGAAGTTGGTGACATCACCACCAACCATAAAATACGTATTGTTTTCTTTGGTAGTTCAGGCATTGTAGAAAATAGAAATTATAGAATAGTTTGCGTTTAAATTAAAGTTTCCATGTTTTACAGTCTACCAGGAAATTTTCTGCGACCTAAGTCTCATTGTCATTCGTGCAGCGTTCGATAGAGTAGTTCATGAGATGATGATGCAAGTTATGGAAAGGTGAAGCGAGAGATGATGCGTTGGAATGGTTCAATGTTCATTCCATTTGAAATTTTAATGAAATGGAAATTCCCCAATATGCAACAAAATCCTCGTCATGAGGAGTTGCACAATGCAGAGCTACAGGATTCACGTTATTTAGTACTGAATTTAAAAAAGCCACAATTGTGTATATAATATATAGTGTCCTGTAATAAAAAAACTACATTTTACTCCAATATGGTTTTTAATATCTACGGTTAGGGATGGTAGCAGAAGAGGCAGCAGTAAATAAGTGAATGACAAGAATGAGAATGTACTACTTGTAACGGTAGTAGTATAAAAGCAAGAGAAAGGATAGAAAGGGACAATACTGCAACTGCAATATAGAATTTAGGCCACAGGCCAAGCACTGGGACCTATGAGGTCATTCAGCGCTGAAATGGAAATTGACAATAAAAGGGTTGAAAGGTGTAACAGAAGGAAAGCCTCGCAGTTGCAATGGGCCAAATTTGTTAAATGAGGGTGGAAAGTAGGATTGAAGGAAGAATATATGAACGGAGGTACAGTAAAAGGAATGAAAGGAGTGGCAGCTAGGGGCCGAAGAGTCGCTGCAAAGATCCCTAAGTAATACCAACAGTGCCCCACGTTAGGCGCACTGATGGCACTAACCCCCCTATGGGGAGGGGACAATACTGAGTGAATTGATTGTTGAATGTATGTATGAAAATTTTGTAAACAATAACATAGTTTGATTAGAAGAGAATTAATGGTGGAGGACAGAGATGCCTGGGGTTGGGGGTGGGGGGGGGGGGGGCGCAATTCATTTGTGGGCACCCCTTCCAGGATTAAAGCATTCTTGCATTCGATAAAGACATTACTTAGACACAGGAAAAATAACAATAAACTCACAGGCAGCTGCTGCAAGTTGGCGTTTGCCGACTTCGTATGTAAACGATTGGTAATCTGACCACGAACCTAATGACAAATTACATAATCTATTTCTTTCTTTATTATTTTAATAACTTATATTTGTTTGTGTTGACATTACATTTTGTAACATTATTAATAACCTCATTTCCAGCATCTGTTATACAAAACTTGGATGAAAAAGTTGTGGGGGTGGGAGGGTGGCGTTGACAATACAGTGGCTGACTGGCCAAGTGGACGACCCCATACACATGGGCCCCTTATATTAAGACCATGGAAAATTTCATTACTGATTTACGCTTATTTGTGAAAGATAAACGTTCTAATAATTCGTCTTCTAATTCCACTTATGCTTTTTCAAATACTTTATGCGTTTGTCATGTAAACTGTATTATAGTATTGTGGCTGATAGTTGGAGTGGTGGCCCCTTGTGTCACCTGTCAACCAAAATTTTTAGACCCAGTCCGCCACTTCTGAATAAAAAGTTGGTGGGGGGCGGGGCGGCATGTCACCCCCGCAGATGACGCCCAAGAAGCTATCATGGACTACAGAAAAAAATGAAGTAAAGTTTTAAATCTATTGTTGAAAAACGGTTTTACCTGATTATAGACAACGCAATACTTAGGGGATAAAAGAGTTGTATGAATATGGAACAAAATAAATTGGGATAAAAATATAAATACTGATGGCTTGAACTAAGGTTTAAGTAAAAAAATTTCCAAGTGACGCCAGCAAAATAGCTTTCCATGGCCTGTTGTTGGGAGTCATAAAGTAAGCTGTTAGACATTTGTCAGACTGACTCAGTGAAGGAATACTCTTGCCAGCAGTGCCCCGAATTTTCCCACAAATCTAACTTTGAGAAGGACCTTGAATAGTCTAATTAGGTAAGTGATACTTTATATATGTCGAGTATAGTTAATAATTGGAAAGAAACGTTCTCTCTTCTCAGAAGCTTTCATATTTCCATGGGAGGTGCATTTCAAACAGGACAAACAAAGAATAGCTACATCATGCTTGCTTATGTACCTTGTTAGGCCGCATTTCATTCATAGGTGATCAAATTTGTTGGGATGGACACAGAACAGATGTTTCTTTGTTATCTTAGCAGCATCTAGTTAAAAGGCTGCCTAAAGGAATCAGACTTCAATCAGTCATTCTAGATGCTTAAAATAGGGCCAGTTTCATGGGTAGGCTGGTTTGTACCTATTTTCTGGAATCCAGTAGCAAAGACTCGGTTAATTTAATCCAAAAACTGTAATTTCTTGAGGTTATTATAACTACACCTTAGGTTAAACTCCGTGTCTTGCCGGAGCGGTTGGTGCGTAAAGCCCAGATGGATTTAAGGATGCTATATAAGATCATATGTAAATTACCTTTACATTCCACCACCAATTGAAGGAAACTCAGGCAGTTTGGTTTTCAGTTTTAGTTAATGAGGTTGATGAAACACTCTACTTCAATACTTTTTCCTCGCCAACTTAGTTTTTCTTTGTCACTTTGAAAATAAGCTGGTCTCTGTCCTATTCCATTCGTAAAGTATACATTTCATTTGTTAAGTAAATCTGATATTCGGACTAGATTCATTTTGAAAAAGCTATGGTGTATGGAACTAACTTCAAGTGTGATGTTGCCCCAAGAAACGTTTACCTTCTTGTCCAAGGTGCCTGGAATAAAGATATGAAAATCAAGAGAGCCACATGAATATTTGGCTGAAGAAGTTGAGATACTATTTTAACTGGAACATTAAAATGTTAAAACGCTACGAGAAACTGACTCTGAAGAAATCAGTGCAGTTCATTTTCACTTTAAGTCAGCATGGATTTGAAATCCCTCTGGAGAACATAATCTGCGGTACTGAAGAACATTAAATTTTATGGAACCCAGACAAAGGAACTCTAAGATAGCACCATTTTTTATGACATTACAATTGTCTAAGACTAACTGTGTACACATAATCTACTCATTAAGCAAATATTTGTTTGAAACATAGCGAAAGATCTGTATTTTTAATTCAATTCCTTAATACGCTTCCTATTTGACATTCAGTATCTCGTTATTTTTCTGAATAAATTATTACGTCAGTTGTCATGGAAACCGATGTTTACTACAAACAATGGCTTCCAAGGTACCTAGAAGATGAAAATATTTACTGATAACTGTAGTTAATTTTGAACAAACTATATTTGTTGATTCTAATATTTTGCAAATTCATTGGAAATTATTTAATTAAATTTGTTGTAAATAATATGATGGCTAACAATCACTACTGAGAAAGAGAAAGAGTGGAAATCTATAAAAAAAAAAAAAAAAAATTGGCCATTGGCAGTACCCATGAGTCTCTTGGTATTGTTATGAATCACCATACGTCATTGTTGCCATGGGAACCAATATCCACTCGAAAATTGGTTTCCAAGGATCTTGAATTATGAGAATTTTTATTAGAAACTATATATGATTTTGTGTAAACGATAGTTATTGATTCTAATATTATAAATGTTTACTGGAAATGTAATTAATCATTTATACACCACAAAAGGTATTTCATATAAGCAGTTCAGGAATTCACCTATTTTGTTTTCTGGTCCTAAATGGTTACCTCATCCTGATGAATGGCCTCCTCAGAAATCTAGCATACTCGTATGTGAAATTGTCTCTGAAATCACTCCAGAATTGCCTAGGGTTGATCCAATATTTGATTACACAGGATATTCGTCTTTGTTTAAATTGTTCAGAGTAACAGGGTATGTTTTCAGATTTATTAGAGTGCTAAGGTCTAAGTTAGTTATTCCAAAACCTAGTGTTTATTGTATGCAAATTGTACAGAAATCTTACTAGCTTAGTGTATATAATCATTTGAAAGAAGGTAGTCTCCCTCTTGACTCCGATGGCAAACAGTTTGTAAAGTCTATTTTATGAGGAGTCTTCTGGTTTACTTTGCTCCTGTGGTAGATTAGTACATCATTCAGAGCTAGATCAGAGTACCAAGTTTCCTATTTTGATCCCTACCAAGAGTCATTTTGTTAAGCTATTAATCATTTATGCACATGTAAGATGTTTGCATGGTGGTGTTAAGGACACCTATCTTTGATTAGACAACAGTATTGGATGCCAAAGTGCAGACAAACTATCAAGACCTTATTAAGCCACTGTGTTGTTTGTAAAAGAGTAGCCGGTAGGAGATTTGAGTACCCTGGTCCACCTCCATTGCCCATTGAAAGGGTTCAGTTCACTCGTCCCTTTGCACATGTAGGTATTGATTATTCTGGACCTATAACGATTACCAAAACAGAGTCAGGTATACCTCACAAATATTACATTGTTTTGTTTACATGCACTTCAAGTAGACTTGCCCATCTGGAGCTAGCCGCTGATATGAGTACAGCAAGTTTTATCATTTGTTTCGTAGGTTTTGTGCCTTTTGCTCTTTTCCAAATGGCACATATTTCTTAGCTAGTGCTAAATTTTGTTAGATGGTTAAGCATCCTCAAGTAGATCACTACATGAAAGAACATATGATAAAATGGAAGTTTATTGCTCCCCGTGCCCCATGGTAGGGTGGATTTCATGAACGTATGATGGGTCTAGTAAAACCTTGTTTAAAGAAAGTTCTTTTTAGAAAGAGAGTTGGTCGAGATGAACTTGAGGTTATATTGAGAGAAATACAGTGTAGGATAAACAACCATCCCTTAATACATCTTGATGAAGAAGGCCCCATAGTGCCTTTAACACCACTCATTTGTTGACTGGTAGAATATCAACACATTGCCTTCTTTAGTGGTAGAAGATTGCTCTGACCCTAACTTCTTTGATCATAGTCAGTTAAATGAAAACTTTAGTTATATATCCAGTATAGATAACCATTTTGAGAAGAATATCTAACCTCTCTTCGTGAATGTCACTAAGGAGCAAAGGGTGCTAGCCAAATCAAGAAGCCAAAAGTAGGTGAAATCGTGATTGTTGAACGTCAAGGTCCCCTACATGAATGGCGTTTAGGTCGCATTGTAACTCTTTACCCAGATTCAGAAAATATAGTATGTTCAGGAGATGTTCTTTGTGAAGGGACTATTAGTAGAAGGACCTTAGACAAACTTGTTCCTCTTGAAATTTATAGTGCTTCAGGTGACAGTGTTACTGAGTCCAGAGAAGACCTACTACTTGAATGATGTATAATGAAGGCGTCCTATGAGAGTGCTCGTAAGCAGCTAGAATCAGGCGAGAACTGATTGATAGTAATCTTTTGTAGTATTATCTCTCGCCCGCATCTTCTTTCCCTTTGGAGGATGTCCAGTTTCGACGAGTTCAGTGTTTTGTTTTGCTTTTTTTTTTATCTCTTGTGGTAGTGGTCTGTGGATCCTCAGTTAGCAGGTTGCGTTGTGCTGTGAGATTTCCCGTCATTCAGTTTTAAGTTTCTGCAGCCTTGTTTTGTGTTTAAGTTTGGTTTTGGTGTTAACTACGTATTACTGTTTAGTGGTGTCAGGTCGTTGTATTATGTTTGTATTTTTACGCTATATTGTTCCTTTTTTTATGAAGTCATCCACAGTAGTTTACCTTAAGTTCTTGTTTGCCTACTTTCTTTAATCGACTACCTTATATTATATAGACTTATCGATATATTTATTATTGCGTAAGTAACTTAACAGCAGATCAAATAACGTTAAAAATCGGATCACGGTTAACGCTAACGATATTACTCTTAGGTGGAAGCAACCCATCCTTTTTTCCCCAATAGATTTCAGTACGGAACATTTGTCAAAAAAATTATCATTCTTTTCATGGGAGGAAAAATTGAAAAACGTTAGTCGAAGCAAATACGAATTTTAACGACAGGGTTTTGATAATAGCTCCAAAGTACGTCAGTCGATAGTTTCCAAGTAACGTTGGCATTTACGTCTTCCATAGCCAATGGTTGGACCTGATGAGGCTACCTGTCAACCATTTGTGAGGTTACCTGTCAACCATTTGTCATTTGGACTCGACAGTAGACGGTCTCTCAAATGAAGGTCCGTATTGTATCTAAGAAGTCTCCTTTTATTGTGTTTATTCGCGATTTTTCCTTTCATTGAGAAGATCCGTCTATTATCGGTAAGTGGTATCTTTACTGAGGGAAGCCGATGAATCGACTTAATTGTTTGTGTCACAGGGGGCTTATTTAGTATGTTCTGAGATGCTCTACGACCCGGTTAGTTGTAAGTACATTTCGATTTCACGTCGGTAGATTTAGGTAATAACTCCGCGTGGGGCATTTCTTTTGAAATTACAGTTTCCTATAGTATATGGGTTGCTTATTGAGATTTTACTGTTATTTTTGGAGGGTCGACTGTAATTAACCCCTAGGGGCTAGTACTAAACACGGTGAAATACATTGGACGCCACTAATGGCTTTCGTATTCGCGGGACCGTTCCTTGCAGTCCGTGCAGAGTTATTGCCTAGAATTACCGTAATGTCCTTCTGATGGATATTCATACTTGATGGAATATTCAGGTTGATAAAATAACGTCGACGTCCCGTTTGGTTAATGCGTGATTAATTTGGTCATAGACTCATCTGACGTGCCCTCCCCCCCAACACCCCCAACTCCCCACAATTCTGTTTTGAGGTCCCAGCAGCCCTCGGCCAGACCTGAAAACAATTCCTCCAAGTTTTAGTTTGAATATTAGAGGAAACCTCCTGGGTTTTTTTATGAGTATTTAATGTTTTAATCCTCTTTTTGGTTTGTGAATTTGATAAATCTTACGCCAAATTTGGTTTGAGGTAGCAAGGTAAAAGGAACATTATTGATCTGTACAGGTAAAGCCCTGTGTTAGGTATATTGTGCTCTCGTCACAGTGAATTGGTAACGATCTTTGGGAAAGACTAAATAATGCTGTTGTCCGAAGGATAATTACCAGTTATTTTAACGGGATAAACTAAGGGTTAATATTGGGAATTGGAGATTTTTTTTTAAACCAAACCCAATTTATCCATGTTCACGAAGTAGCTTTGATCATCTTTTCATGTAATATTGCTCATTTATTTGTGGACCTCGTGAGCAGTTCGCGCACCTCCAGTGCAGTGACGTCAAGTATTTAAGTGGACTGGGAAACTGCATGCGAGAACTTAATATAGTTTATTTAGGTCAACGCTTTACCAGAACACAAGGCTTTAAGTCCTGAGGTTGGCGCCTTTACATAAATAAGAATTTTCATATTACGTTTTGAACACAAGTGTCATAGCGAGGGCATATCTTCGTGGTAGTACCTTAGCTTAAAAGGAACTACTGTTTCGCTGTCAAATTTCTTTAAACCAGTTCAGTCCACGATATAGAAATTACAAGGTAGTCCCGCTCTAACGACGAATTTGGGGCCCATTTGGACGAATATGATCGATATCATGAACTACAATATTTCATATGTCCAAAATCGCTTCAATCTATGGAGGTGGGTATTTATTCAATCGCATTTCAAAGTGTAAAAAAAAAAAGGCAGTCATCCCAATGTTTAAATCAGTAAATTGTCGCTTCCTGCGCATGAGAATACCTGCTGTATCCATATCGTGGTTAATTTATTCAAAATATTTAAAAAAAAAACTGTGGGTTTGTAATTTTTAATATAAAAATATTTTTACAAAGCAGATACTTAATATTTCGCATAAAATTTCAACTGAGTGAGATAAGGATGTAACTAAGATCCTTAAGCGTGATTTTGAGATAACATCCTATAACGTCATTGAAAAGGTAGTTTGACGTCAAATCTTTTTTCAGATATCCTTGTTAGACCTATTACTGAAATTATTGCGAAAGCTCTCCGTAAATATGTTTTATAAGTTTCTGTGAAAAGTGTCAATACTAGAAAGAGGATTTATACGTTCCTTTGTAGTGTGTGTATTAGAAAAGGTAACATTGTGAATAACTGACATTGGTTACCATTATAAGGTTTGTGCGTGCCAACTCTCCCAATTATACTTTTATTCAAGAACCGAAGCCATTGAAATATAGCGCCTAGTCTCCCGTTTTGTATAATTGAATGTTGAAACCCTTTAAAGAAGTCAAAAGATAAAGGTGACAGTTTATACTGGGCATGCATATCCTTATGAATATTCAATAGAATGTCAACTTTTTACTCTACTCGAAGATTGTGCATAGTAATTTAAATTTATTTCACTTTTAGAAGATAGTTTGTTAGTTTTTTTCCAAACTTACTCCACAGACACCCAAAAAAATAGAACATTTCTGAAATTTCAACAAAATCAATACTTGTGATATCTAGCCTATTAGGAATTTTATAAAATCTATATTTTATATATAAGCGATTACCACAGGAAAATGATAGTCAGAAATCCAAGCGCTTTCGTCTTTACTAAGACATTGTCAAGTAAAGACGAAAGCGCTTGGATTTCTGACTAGCATTTTCCTGTGGTATTCGCTTATTTAATGAAGTCACGTGGCACTACTGTGTTTTTTTTAAAACATATATATTATATATATATATATATAGTATATATAATATATTTATATATATAAATAGTATTATATATATATATATATATAATATTATAGTATATTATATTGTTTATATATATATTTGTTTATTTATTTATAAATATATATATATATATATATATATAGATATATTTATAGTATATTAATATATATATATATATATTATATTGTATATGCCGAATTTATGAAATATCATTTTAAAGCTCGATTTAAAAATTGACAATAGCTATTTCGTAAAAGATCGAGACACAAAAGTTTTCTCATAATTGTTATATGTACTACTTCATTAAGCAGTTTCCAGTTTTATATTCTATTCACAAATATCGCGTTATTTAGATCTATTGTGATAATGCAAGATAATCCGTTACCCAACTCCTCATTGATTAATATTTTTCATAACTGCGACAGACAGGCAGATAATCAGTAAGTCCTTATACACTGGCACGTTGACTTTCCCTAGCGCTTCAGCGGCGTGGTTGGTATGGTATTAGCGTCCCACCTCGGTGGTCGCGGGTTCGATTCTCGGCCATGCCATTGAAGAGTGAGAGATGTGTATTTCTGGTGATAGAAGTTCACTCTCGACGTGGTTCGGAAGTCACGTAAAGCCGTTGGTCCGATTGCTGAATAACCACTGGTTCCATGCAACGTAAAAGCATCATACAAACAAAGTTGACTTTCCTTGTTTGTGTTACAGCGGCATTTGAAGTGCTTCGCCTCAAAGGAGAGTTCTGTGAGCATTGAACATTTGGTGGAAAAAAGAAACCAGAACAAGATTTTCAAGGTATATGCAGCTGAACTCTTATCTTGCCGCGTGCATGACTGAAAATTATATGCCAGTTTCTCAGGCTGATCATTTGGTAGAAATACAGAAAAGAAATGTTCCCATGGTGTCGAATAGCACAGGAGATGATGATGAAAAAGACAAAGGCATCCTATGTTATTCAAGACTGAATTGCATGGGAAGAAAAGCAAGAAATGGATAAAATATGTAGAGAAAATAGGTTTTCATTATAATAGATGAAAGCATAGATTTTAGCCACAATGGTTAGATTCTATGATAAGCAGAGACTGAAAGTAACTGATGCAATGTTAGATATAGTTGATGCCAGCGGGGAAGGATTATATTATCGGAGTTGCCAGCGATAACTGCTCAACATTAATGGGTAGTAATACCGGATTCCTGGCACATTTGAAATTGGCTGTGTTTACTATTCCTCTGAGTTGTGCTCAATCTACGCTTTTGCTCGTTTAGCCTCATTTTTGGAGGCATTTTTGAAGTATGAATGCTATTTTGCACGCAGTAGTAAACGGCTAAGTTCATTCAAATTAATTTAAGACATTGTTGATAGCCTCAAGCATGAGATGCTGAAGCTATCTCAGACTCGGCGGCTGTCTTGAGGAATGATGGAGCAATGGGATGCACTTTTGGTCTTCGAGAGTGAAGCAAACAGATGAAATTGATGGAGCAGCTGTTATTCTTAAACTATATAATTTAGAAGGTAAATCGGATGGAATATCGTAGTTTCAGTCTGAATATTTCAGGTCAATTTCCTTCTTTTCAACCATAGCAGACGAATATCGCAGCATGGTCGGAATGTTCATTCGGATTCGTATAAACTTTCACAACTTTATCCAAGGAATTCGTTAAATTTTGTTGACATGAAAGATCTGCACCTAAGAGGAAGGTGTGACCCCTTACTGCTGAAAGAGCTTATAGGAGAAGGGGAAAGTAAGTGTTGCCGTGAGTGTTAGCTGTTCTTAACCGAGCCTTGTGTACAAATAAGGAAAAGATTTCTTTTAGAAGATCATGGGGTACTAGCTCTTGGGTTCTTGAGCCCAAACTTTGTTGCCACATAAAAGGGTAAGGCCGATTATTAAGGTTGCATCTCACTTTCCATAATTAGTTAAAGATGAAGAACTTTATGATCTGGAAGATCAGTGGCGAAGCCTTTTGCATGCAAGCTATTGCACAGAGAAATTAGATTAATTACCATGTTCATTTTGGGCAGAATTAGGTAATATCAAGGATAGTACTACATATAAAGGTAAATTT
>NC_061094.1:50181927-50215121 GCF_015104395.2 Macrobrachium nipponense
AAAAGATTTTGTCGATTTAGTGACGAGAGGAATACCTCGCAGTTGCACTATGAAATGATTGTTAGAGAGGTTGGAAAGTCTGATAGAAGAAAGAGAATATGAACAGAGGTACAGTAAAATCAATAAAAGACGTTATGAAAGAGGTTACAGCTAGGAACCGAAGGGACTCTTCCAAGATCCTTAAAGTAATGCCTACAGTGCACCACGTGAAGTGCACTGACGGTGCTACCTCTCTACGGGATCTAAAATCTTGAAAGAACTTATTCTCAGTAAAATTAAATAAATCAAACACATAAAAAAATAAAGTCCCGAATTTGATATCAAAAGGTTTTGTCGATTTGAGAATAAAGCTTTTACGAATATGAGTCCGATGGTAAGACAGAATAAGAAATGATAACCTAGGAAGTTCCATTCATAGATGAGATTGTGATGAAAGGGAAGGCGAGTTGGTTTGGACATGTCCTTGACTCGCATTTCACGAAGAATTTTAACATTGAAAGCAATGTATTCGTGATGAAAATGTATGTAGTTTTAGAGATTTGTTGTAATCTTTTGTAAATAATTTATTGAATAAAAGCTTAAAAAAAAAAGACTGCACCCGATTAGAAAAATGCGCGAAAGTGTCAGCTGGGCTCCTCTGGGCTACTAGAGGAGTTAGAGTAGAAACTTCTGAGAACTCAGGGAGGCTGAGGATAGGTAGAGATTTGTAGAAGTGAAAGCAAATGCCAACCATGAGTGCCAGAATTTCATAGAGGCGTTGGAGGCGATGATAATGATAATTCTGTCTGCAGGCTTAGCAACACCGCACGTCAGTTAGTGATACACAATCAGAAATTATACAAATTCGAGTGTTCACACATGTATTATGAGCTTGGGGTCTTATTAATTCATGTACAAAAGTATACGTGTTGATGAATGCATGCCAGTGTTCATAACCGCTTACTTTTAATGACATGTAAGTTGAACAGGACCTCGTTATAGAGATGAAGGCGGGAATCTCATGTGGTTATTCAATCACTGACGGAAAATATATGAATTGAGGTTCATTCTACTAGATTGCGCAGCGGAAGTGGATTGACATTGCACTCAGCCATATTTACCCCCTGAATATTTGGCTGTGACAGAGACTTGCGTCATCCATTCTGATATAAATGAAGACTTGCACCTTTTAAGAGTGCGCTGGGTAGCATTGTTTTCCCATGTCCGTGATCTCTCTCTCTCTCTCTCTCTCTCTCTCTCTCTCTCTCTCTCTCTCTCTTGTCAAAGGAAATTGCGGGTCCCGAACCATTGATTATTTGATTTACTGTAAAGTAAATGTTCTCTCTTGGCTATACTACTGGAGTTTTCTCAGAGAGAGGAGAGAGAGAGAGAGAGAGAGAGAGGAAAAACTTCGGTGAAGCCCGCCAAGATTCCCGTGTTTGAGGCGATCATTTTCACCTCTTCTGATTTGTCTAGAATATATACGTGTTTCATCTGCATTGTGATTTAATAGTATTATATTCGTATTTCGAGAGTTATAATAGACCAGCCCTGGAGTGATGCCACACTATATTCTCATTAGTGATATCATTACCCAACAAGAATGAGTATCACGCGATTTTCGTTTGTAAATAAGTATGTCACATTGCCATTATGAACTGTATATATTATATATATATCCTACATACTTTTTATTTTTGTTCACAAATTTATTGTCTCCGCAGCATTCCCTCTCTCTCTCTCTCTCTCTCTCTCTCTCTCTCTCTCTCACTCACACACACACACACACACACACACATTTATAAAGGCGCAAATATCAGTTGACATCGACTTCATTTGGTCGTGGAAGTAAATTACATTCAAGGAAATGAATAGAAGATTGCATTGTGTATAAATGAACCTTTGAACGGAACAAAAAATCCTAAAAACATGAAGTTCACATAAATACGCAGTTTTCTTCTTGCAGAATGGCTCCTAGACGTCAGCCCAAGTCCTTGTACCAGCAGTGTGTAGGACACCTGTCGCATGTGTTGGATGTCCTATGCGGCAACATCTGCACAATCCTGACCACCCGCATTTGGCGACTGTGGCGGCCTATCTCGATGCCCACCTGCCCGGGGCTCTCCAAGCGGCTATTGGTCAGTGGCTAAACTTTGAAGGATTCTCTCTCTCTCTCTCTCTCTCTCTCTCTCTCTCTCTCTCACTGATTTCTGCCAGCAGGTTTGTAAATTTAAAAATGCGGTCGTCTTGTTCGAGTTTCAGTTATTTGTGGTTCGTATAAAACTAAAGGTGAATAAACTCTTAGTTCAACAGTGAGTGCTGATCTGGTGTTGAACACTTTCGTAAATAAGGCTCTGCGTGACACGATATTATTATTATTATTATTATTATTATTATTATTATTATTATTATTATTATTATTATTATTATTATTATTATTATTATTATTGTTAAAATAAAAACTAGGATAAACGTGCAGTCTGGAGTTCGTGTAAGGGTAATCATAATTTTCATACAATAACTCGTATAAATGTTTTTCTAGTACATTTATAACAACACTTCAGTTTGGAGAATGCTGATGTAAACAGCTGCATTTAATGAAAGCACGCGAGATTAAAAAAAGTGTTTTGTCATTATTTATTGAACGGTGCTCGCTTTCTTGTAGAAAATATTGGAAAAGGAAAGTTATAAAAAGCACGAAAATAATAATCTTTTATACAGTTTCTGAGAGCGTTTATCTTGCCATCCAAACCTTTTTTTCTGGGAAAGATGATTGTTTTTGTCGAATACATAAAGGACTTGGCACTGACGACCAAATCCCAAAAATACATGTACAAAAACAACTAATTTTTTACTATTTTTTTTTGACACATGTTTAATTTCTTCAAGAAAGCCAACGCCGTTCAAAAAATAATGGCAAAACACATAAATTTGTAATTAATCGACAATATAATCAAAGTTACGAGTACTTTCTAATGACAGCTGTCAGGTCCTATTGATTACGTTCATTTTTGTTTTTAGCTTGCTCACGATGAAATTCCAACAAGGGTTTTTTTTTATTAGTTATTTTTTTTCATTAAAGTAGTAGATAACTTTGAAATTTTGAGTTATCTCATATTGGTTCACATGATAGTCTAGTAAGTATGTATAATAGGAAACAGTTGATTTAATTAGTAACCCTAAAAATGGATGATTATGGGTTAAAGAATTTTCAAAATTTAGCGATTCTCGTCACGTCGAAACGTGTAGCATCTTTTTAAATACAATATTTACAATCGCGAGATGTATATTTCCGTAAAATTTGTCCGTATCTCTTCAGTAAAAAAAAAAAAAAAAAAAAAGGACCCGTTTGCGTTGTCATCATTGTTGAAGTCACGTTGTGGTCTCGCTTATTGTGAAGTGCAAACGGACAAGGTCACTTGCGGGTCGAATTCAACGACTTCTTAAATTCGCAAACTCATGCCCTAAAAACAATTATACATATGCCAAACTTAAAAAAAAAAACTCCCTATGAAGGGTTTTATTATTATGAAATTAGCTTCAAAGTCGCACTTAGATGTGTTTTCTTCTCCGATTCATGAATTGTTCTTCAGTAGTGCTGAGAAGGGATTTTTCAATATGGCAATAAAAGTGTTTGTCGTCTGTGTTAATGAAGAGTCTTGCTTTTTTTTCGTAGCTGCTATTGCCAGTCTCTCTCTCTCTCTCTCTCTCTCTCTCTCTCTCTCTCTCTCTCTCTCTCTCTCTCTCTCTCTCTCTCTCTCTCTCTCTGTATTTGCAAAATGCTACACTACACCATGTTCGAAGAAAACATTATATAATAAAAATGATATCAGAAATCAAACCATGATCAGGAAATTCTTTAAGGTTCTTCTTTCATGTATATAGAGAGTTTACAAAGAAATAGAAATGGTAAAAAGGAAAGCAACATCTAGTATAAGCACGGTGAAATAAAAAATAAATCTTTGAACGACAAATAGATGTAGGAAAGCAACATCTAGTATAAGCACGGTGAAATAAAAAATAAGTCTTTGAACGACAAATAAATGTATTATTATTTTCATAAACCGCATCCAGCGTTCTAATCTAGAAGCTGCAAATAATTGGATGAAAATATCCATGACCTATTTTAGATGGCATTTCTTCCTTAATCACCTGTTACTTTTATTCAAGTTAACACCTTCGAATTACACTTGTTTCTTTGTTACACGGTATCATAGATTCCACTATATATTTATTGAATAAAGTTACAGCTGTTATGCAAGCGTTTTTTCCTCTCTCTCTTGGTTATACAGGATTAAGATTCACTGCGTGAACTTTGGCATCCAGAACGCTACTCAATCCTCTGCTTTTTCTCCGATATTTACATGTATTTTTCTTAGACATCTTTCGTTGCTTATCTGCGGGATTTCTCCACTCTGTAAGAACCGTCTTCCATTTGCAAGCAGTTTACTGTCAAGCAAGGGTTGTAAGTCACTTATCCTTTCCCGTTTTCCGTCTCAACACAGGGAAAGGAACCCTTCAGACTTAACGGTAGATTCACCTCGTCCTTGACAGAGATTAGGTTAAGTAAATTTATTACAGTAGTAGATAAGCGAAAAGTTGATTGTTGTTGTTGTTGAAACTTCAGTTCAGTCGTTACGTCATCCAAGAGAGTGAGTATAAGAGGATGATCAGTTTTATCTTACTTAATTTGACCTTTAAATTTTCAAGTAGGTGAATATCTCAGACAGTTCTTTGTGAAAGCTCATATTGGGAAAGTGAAAAAGGAAAAAAGGATGACTGCATGCCTGGTACTGTTCGCTCGACTAATAATCCTAGGCAGTCAAGTCAATCGGAGTAGAGATAACATTGTGAAGAAAACGAAGAACATACCCAATTAATTTGGCATAATAATCTTCCTAACAAGTGAAAACCAAAGACAAGAAATTAGTATAGAAATCAGAGAATTATGATATGAATAGCTTTTTTTACAAAGAAAGTAAAGTGATGGACCACTTTTCCAGTAAAATTATGATTACAACAGCTTATTTTGAAGGTCTACCGAGTGATTTTTACTGAAATCAACAAAGAACACATGTTATAAGTGCTCGCTAAATCAAACTTCAGGTATTTTGAGTCTTGTAACAGTTTAGTTACATTCCATTTAATTTCTATAAATTACGTGAATCATTATTATAACTTTTATAATAATGTCTTTTATTAATCATGACGTTGAGTCATGAAATTCATGAGAGGAACAATAATTAGGAAGGTGGGAAATGATTACCCATTCAGAGCAAGGTTGGCGGAATTAACTCTCTCGATAATAATCCATGATTATATGCAAAATCATGAACTGCAAGCTTTGGAATATAATCAGTTGGTTTTCCTTAAGTACTTGTGGAATAATGAGACTCATTTTTTTATGTAATTTGACGGGCTGTTGATTCCTTAATCGATGAAGCTCCATCTGTCCCATCAGGGTAAGAAACTATAATTAATAAGTCATAATGTCACAAAGGTGTTCATTTCCCAAATTTAAGCAAGAACTTCTAAATTTTGACGGCAAATATAATTCTGATTTACATGTACTCAGATCACGGAACAATCCTGTTTACTGATGGAGATGAGTGTCGTTTATATACGCTATATGTCTTCTGTACACACACACACACACACACACACACGCACACACACACACCTATTTTTACCCAGAAGTTTGTTAAACCACTGACTTTCCAGTCAGACGGTATATTATATTTTTAATGAGTAATTTTATTTTTTATTTAAAATCAGATGTCTGTATCATAATTCAAAATGTAATTTATAAAAGAGAGATGGGAAATACGAGACCCAGCTAATGAAGGGCGATCTTTTCAGGTGAGAATCTGCTATCAAGCATCGAGAGGGTGCAGATGACCCCCTCCCCTGCACACCTGAGGCTTCTGCTGAGACTTCGCGTGAGGAGGATCACTGCCAGCGGCTCCGTCGTCCAGTCGGGGGTCCTCGAAAACGACGACGGGAGCCACCTGGAAAGTCTATCGCTCTTCTACAGCGGCTGCGGAGAAAGAGCCACGAGACTCTACAATTTCCTCGGCACTGCTACGAATCTCACCTACCTGAGCTGCACCGACTTCTGCAATAACCACATGATAGATATTGTGGCCAAGACGTGCGAGAGGCTCCACTGTATCGATCTCCGTGGGTGCTACGACGTGAATGACGATGGCGTCTTGCGTCTTTGCGGTTTGCAAGAGAGCCTCCGCGAAGTCATCGAGGTTCTGAGCAAAGGGGGAACTCTGCAGCCGGCGTGTCGCTGCGCTCGTTCCCTGAAGGAGATCAAGTTCACCATGACGAAAGTCACCGAGGCGGGAGTCGCTGTCATTTTACTCGTCATGACCAACATTGATATTCTTCGGGTTCCCGACATCAAGATGGAAAGAGTGTTCAACTTTTTGCAAACGCTCGACCACAAAAACGTTCAGTGTAATTTGAAGGAATTTCACTCGAGGGAGATCCTTGACGAATTCCAGTTAACCGTCCTTACGAGTCTCTGTCCAAATCTTGAATACATTCAGGTCTCTTTCATAGGAGGTTCGGAAATGGATCTCGCACGGCTGCAACAGCTTGCACGATTCCAAAAGTTAAAACGTGCTAAATTTGCAGACGTAAACTGCGACGCTCTCGTCTGGTTCTTACAGCAAGTTGGTCACAGGATGACTCATCTCTATCTTTACACGTACCATACTCGCTACTCTCAGCAGAAACTGAGCATTACCCGAAATCACTTGCAGTGCCTGGCACAATACTGCCCGAACCTGGAAAGCCTGTGTTTGGATGGGTACCTCCTCGGGGAGGATATCCCATATCATCTGGCCCCCGAGAATATTCAGTATTTCGAGGCTCTCCATACCCTTCAAATAGCTTCCATGAAATTATCAGAGGATGACCTGAAAGTGTTCCTGAATAAGTGCCACCACATGAGAATCCTCGAGTTGGTTTTGCAGAACCCTCACGTGTTGTACGACCGCTTAATCTGTGAGCTCTTGGACGCTGGAGTGTGGGAGAACTTGGTGAAAATCCGCGTGTTGAACTCCCCTCTCACCAGCAAAGTCATGACGCGCCTCGTCACTGAGTGTCCTCAGCTGCAGGAGGTCGGGTGTCTGTATACTTGGCTCGTTTCTAAGGAACAGGTGTCAGATTTCAAGAAGAGAATCAGAAATCAGAATTTTGACATTGAAATTTATTAAAGAGTCTCGTCGTTCTGTTTTGTTTTATGATTTTGGGTTCGTTTATTATATGAGAACCTTCACTTGGTATCATTTTGTAATTTCGAGTTGATAACCGTAATGTGCCTGAACCCAAAATTAAATGTGCCCTGTATAATGTTTATATTATTACAGTGTGAGTCTTGATCTTAATTTTACTTGATGCAAAGTTTAGTTGGATGAAATTCCACTGCGTCAAACTTTTGTCCTACTGAATCTACGTCTTACCACAGAAAAGCGAACGATGTTTGTATATATATATTTTTTGAGGGGCGACACAACCATCTCAGGAGGAGAAAGACGCCAGTGCCTCCAGTCCTTGCTAAATAGCCTTATCAAGCTAGTGACCTGATACTGCTTTAAATAGTATTGTATGTACTTAAATTTTGATGGGAAAAACATGATTTTGTAGTTTTAATATATACGCAGTATATATGCGTGTATTTTTGTACGTCTTGGCAGCTTCCTTTCTCTTGGGCAGTTGTATCCAGCACTGTGAACACCGAGCAATGTTGCAGATCCCTGCCAAGTTGTTTAACTTTGTGTTGAAGAAAAGCATTTAGTGGATGCAGGTGGTGGTAAACCTACTGTTGGATTTTTGGCAGCTGCACTTTCTCCGCTGCACTCAGTACCTACATATCTAGATAACCTTCCATTCGAAACGAAATGAAAAAGTGCCTTCTGTTTTATAAGGAGGGACATTATCTCCCGCTTGAAGTGTTGGGTTTGTGAGCATCTAGAAAACGGTTTCAAGCACAAAAAAAACCTTGTTCGAACATTGATTAATGCATGAGGCTTCTATTGTTTGGGTAAGGAGTTCAGGTGACTGTCCTGTGAATGCTTTTTCTTATTTTTGTTGCAAAGTAAAAAGAAAAAAAAGAGAATCACGATGACTGCAATGGAATCTAAGACGTTTTTGTGTGGATAAGCTCTTGGCCAAGAACAGCTATTTGAGAAATGTTGTACTTGAGAAAGAAAAATGTCCTTGGTTCAAAATATAAAGTTCCCTTTTGTATGTAGTGTAGTGTATTCTATGAAAGAAGTATATTTATTTTACTGGATTATAGATAAAGTCTCGAATCTTTATTTTTGAGTCTCAGCTATTATTGTACTTTCCTATTATATAGAAATCTGTATTCGTCCAATTCTGTATTGGCTTATAACTTTGCCAATTTGTAAAAAAAATATCAATTGTTTGTAAGTTTCAGCCTCTAAATAATGAAAATCATATTGAAGAAACTATTTTTTGAAGAAATGACATTAATGAAAATTTTGGGGGTGCATTGTACGTATGTTGTAAGTGGATGTTCTGAATGGCTACAATTTCACCACGACTAAACTTGGGACTTGTAATCTCTAACCGTAGATTTATTCATGTGATTGCAAACTTTAGATACTGATGCTCAATGTACCAGTGCAGGTGGTGAACGAAATGAACGGTGCTTCTCGCGTTCACGTCCTCCTGCACAACCAGTCTTTCACAACAGTTGTGAATTGTTATGTGAATAAATAGTTGATTTTTTTCATAGATTTTCCTGTGATTTCTTCAACCTTATGATGGCGGTAAAGATATAGCAAACGGCATAGGTGTTGTCAGGTTTTTGTTGCATGAATATTTTTGTTCAAACAAGTTAAACAGTTAGCAAATGAAACTTAGTTATTTATTGACATAAGGGGCTTAATTATTATTATTATTATTATTGTTGTTGTTGTTGTTGTTGTTGTTGTACATCAGGAATATCCTTAGTAAGAGAAAACCTCATTTCTTTATAAACGACAACTCTGCTAAACATCCAGTCAATTACAATTTTTGGGGTGCAATTTTCGTCTACTAATTTTTCATGTGGGATTTTATTTTCCAGTCCTATTGATTAGGAAAATTACATAGAGTTGGGAGTACGTGTCGAGAGAAATGTTCATTAGAGAAACTACATATAAAATCAGGAATTCAATGGAAAACGGAAAATATAGAAATACAAATGACATAAGGAATTCAAAGAAATCATAGACGAATTTGTATTTATAACTATGAAATAAATTTTGTCAGTTAACAAGGTGAATCACCACCTCATGCGGTGCACTGTAGGCATTACTTGAGGTTCTTTGCAGCGTACCTCCGGCCCCTAGCTGAAACCCCTTTCGTTCCTTTTTATTCTACTACCTCTCTTCATATTCTCTTTCTTCCATCTTTTAAATCTTTTGCTCTCAATTTCCCTTCCAACGCTGAACGACCTCATAGGTCCCAGCGCTTGGCCTTGGGCCAAAACACACTAATATTCCAAGTTGAATCACCACTACTATTTTCCAGATTCCTTGATCATTGGGGCTTAAGTAGTAGGAGAATTCTAAGACCTTTGCCAAATTCCTTTGAAAGTGAAAATAAGAATGGGTATCTTATTTCTGTTGCAAATATTTTATACCAGTTTTGTGTTTTTATTCAGTTTCAGAACTTAATATAGAAGGTTACGGGCAAAACAATTTAAAGGTGGACTGGAACTATATTAAAGGTTGTTTCGCACCTTGAGATATTAATATCATCACTGAAAAGGAAAGATTCATACAGAATCAGATCAATGATATGTTGGCTTTTAAATCAATATTTCACAGAAATGTACGTAAGGGAAAAATAGAAACAAGCAGGAGAACATAGGAAATAAATGTACATAGATTAAACAGCTAAAGAAATATTCAGATATAGGGGAATACCTTTTGATTGAACAGAAAAACAAATGTTTAAATATGAGAATAGCAAAATTAGTCAATGTTGCATGGCAACTGAAAAGCATTATAAAGAGGCTGACTAACATCAACTATTCAAGTAAAGAGGAATCTCTCTCTCTTTAATCAGTATCAAAATATAAATCAGACAAAGTATGAACTTGCTATAGGCACCCATGACGCCAGAGGAATTAAAGTGGGCTAGTTATCAAAATAATGCTAACCCAGTGAAAACAATACAGAGGATATATTTCCATCAACCGTCGACTGAGAAACAGATTCCCGACTATTGATTTAATTGTTTGTGCTTCTAAATGCTAATTGACATCCAGTCTACAGAACGCAAATTATATTTTGGGAATTAAGCTTTCAAGAAAGCTCCAAAATGGATAAAACTACCTTTTTTTCATGTATCCTTTTTTTCCCGAAAGGGACTTCATAACCATCTGCAAAGCGCCTCAGTGCCGTAGTTGGTTTGGTGTTTGCTTCTCACTTCGGTGGTCGCGGGTTCGGTTCTCGGCCATTCCATTGAGAAGTGAGAGATTTCTGGTGATAGAAGTTCACTCTCGATGTGGTTCGGAAGTCACGTAAAGCCGTTGGTCCCGTTGCTGAATAACCACTGGTTCCCTGCAACGCAAAAGAAACACCATACAAACAATAACCATCTGCAATTAAAACTTTTTTTTACCATAATCAAGACGATCCTGAGCGCAACTTACCTTACAAGGACTCTACAGAAAGGAGACAGATTTAGTATGCGACATTCATATTCTTACGTCCTTGATTCTAGTGCCAGATGGAGTGAAGGGTTTGGAACTTTGGAATTTGGAGTCAATTACGTACTTTTAGAACTTGTGACCTGTAACGAGGTACCATTGTGCAGTGCTTAATACAAGGTAAGTGTAGGTTAAAAACTCCGTAGTAAGAATCTCAAGATTGTTTTTTTTTTAATTAGGAATTTAATATTTTGGATCCCTGGTTAAATTTTAACGTTGACATATATTTGAGGTACAATGTAGAAATAATGACAGAAAATTTACTAGGCACACCATGTGTTCCACATTTGAATTCCTTGGACGCCACATCGAAATCTTACTGTAATCTTATAGTTTTTAATGGCTTTGCAGGATTTGGAAATGCCTTGTTTGAAATGGAATATGAAAGCCTAACTAATGCAGTAAGAACGATGATTGGCGCACTCGAGAACATAGTAATGCTATTGTTAAACTGAACTCCCGTGAATACTCTTGCCCAAGTGAAGTTTGGAAATTACTATAGCAATCTACCAAGTTTTCCTTAGTCAGAAAAGCGCATTAAATAAGCTTTTTTCCCTGTAGGCCTGTGAAATTGCTTGTAAACATAATTAACCGCTCATTGGTAATGGGTCGACCTATTTTTGTCAGCATTCACTTGTTCTCGCAGCTTTAGGGTTTGTTGCTAGTTAACATTTGTGTGGCTTGAGCTTCCGTAGTTTGGTAAAGTTTTGTCTGATTTTAGGGGAGCGGTGTGAATAGTAATCTTTGCTGTTCATAATGAAATTTTATTTTCACTGAATAATGCTTGATGAATGGGAAATGAAGAAAATCAATAGTTAAGACTTAAAGTAAAAAATAAAAAAATCAACCAAAGTTTAAAGCAACCAGTCTAATAAGGATTTAACCTGCAACACCGAACTTGTAGAGCTACCTTGGAAATTTATAAATGAAATTAGTTAACGTATGGTTGCGACGAAACATTAAGGCACATCAGGTACAACACAAATAGCATAACTGTGGGTACTTAGGATGATGGCTGACAGATGCAGTCAATTGTGAAAATTTTTCAGCTTACAGTGCCCGGTATTTTAAGTTTTATTAAATACGTTGGAAAACTTGAACCGAAGCCCCTCTTGATTTGAGACTGCCTTGACGAAGTTATGCATTTTCAGCTGACGGCTGAAAATGCATATCGGGCAATAGGGCTTTCGAACTTGGAGAAATATCTCCCAGTTCGAATCCAAAAGTCTCAATTTTCCTCTTACTTAAATTTGTTTCCACTCTTCTACTATCTTTTAACTCAGTTGCTCAACCTAGCTGTCCCCCCCGCCCCCCTCTTCACTAAAACCTTCTTACAGGCTGTGCAGTGGCTGGGCTTTTGCGCATTGGCTCTTTCTTGATCCAATATCTATTGGGGCAGAACTACCTATGGGGGACTTGCCTGTGGAATCCGGGGAGGTATAGTCTCTACGGTAGGACTCTCGGCATTCTTTCCGGTGTGCCCTCTATTGTAACATGAATGGGGATGATTGCATACTAGTTATGCCCTCAGTCCTATCAAGCGGGTTTTGCTTACACTTGAGCCACTCACGTTATGATAGAGCTATCCCTTCGGGGTAGGGTAGGGAGTGGACATATGGGAGTCAGTCTCTGCTGAGTGTCTTTGGTGAGAGAGGGGTTGGTGCGGGGGGCCTGGTTTTCTGCCTGATTTGCAGTAGGTTTTTCAAATTTCTGCTGAAGGATTAATGAATAACGACCCTATGATAAACTCCCCCGGACAATGCGACCTTCTGACACTACCCTCCTCTTCGACCTCTGGCACGGACAAGGACAATCCTATAGAAAATTCAATTGTACAGAAGACGACCCATGACAAGACCTTGAATGTGGCTATGGAAAGTTCTAGCAGTGGTGAGAGAATCCTTTATGTTGATTCTCTCTCCTCAGACTTAAATTGTTTTACTTTTATGGAAATGTTTGGAAGGTTTGGTGAAATTAAAGTCCTAAAGTATTGTGAAACTAAAGATTTTGCATTTTGGAGGGTTTGGATTGAGTTTACTACTCGTAAGAATGCCATGAATGCTTTCAAGTGCTCAACTAAGGAAAACTTCAAATGTATATTAATTCATAAAATACCCCAGAATATTGAAGTTGATTCCTTTTATCCAGCGAGAGTCAGTCAGGAAACTACAGATGGGAAACGTAAGGTGAGGACATCTTTACCTGCCAGGTGGCTAATTGTTTCAACAAAATCAGAATTTTGCAATCTTTTCCACTTCAGGAAACATTTGAGAACATTGGCAGGAACAAAGAGGTCAAACCACACTATAGTTTTAGTTATGCCAAGGGAGTGGTATTCAGTCAAGACCTATATGAACTGCCTGACGAGGAATTGCTGGAAATGTGTGATGATAAAGTGTGGAAGATTTTCAAGGTTCCAAGATCAAGAATGATTATTTTCACTTTTAATAATGATCAAGTTCCTGATTATGTTTATGTTGACAAGGAGAGATTTCGTGTTAGACCTTTTAAGCATAGACCACTTCAATGTTTCATATGTTTTGGATATGGTCACGCGGCAAAGGTATGTACTAGAAACCAGTTATGTGCTGCCTGCTCCTTACAAAAGCATGAAGGCGAATGTTCTACCCCAGTATTATGTGTAAATTGTAAGGGAAATCATAATGCAAGGCATAAGGAATGTAAGTCATTTAAAAAAGAAGTGTTAGCCATAGAGAAAGCTTATGCTGAACATCTAAGTATTAGCCAGGCAAAAAGACTTTTGTTCCCAAGACCTCGATATAGTGATGTAGTAAAAAGTGGAAAATCTAATATAAAAGATCAATCTAGAATACCAACTTCAAAGTCAAAGCTTCAGCTATCCCCCTTCTGAGCTCGAAGTACATTCAGCATCTCCGCCTTCATCCAAGATGGCCCCTTTGTCCCCTCCCGCTGGGCCTCGTCTGGGCTTCTGGGAGGTCTCTCGGGCTTCTGATGTAGAAGCCTCACAGGCAGCTTCGCTGCATAATCTGGGTATGTCCCAGAATGACACCTTGTTCAGTGCACCTCATAAGGCTCAGGTGCACGCTGCAGAGATGGTGCCTCTTAGAAATAAGAGACCCCATACTCCTTCATCATCTCCACCTATATCCCCACACCATAGTAGGGTTCCCAAAAGAGGAAATAGCAGGTCTCTTGAGGATCTGCCAAGTTCCTCTATGAAACAAAGACCAAGACCAAGCCTTTCCAGACCAGCCCAATCCAAGTAAAAAAAAAAAAAAAAAAATCTAATAGTAAATAATGGCTCTGTCAGTGGAACATACGAGGTTTCCATTCAAACAGAGAACAGGTCCGGGTCCTTTTCAAGGAGCATAATTTAGCTGCCCTTTGTTTGCAAGAGACCAAACTAGGTAATGTGTCTCCTAACTGTGGACAGAACTTTATTTTTCACAGATCTCCACCACCTGTAGGTGAACGTGCTCATGGTGGTACATGTATTATTGTGGCCAAGTCATTACCACAAAAAGTTATCAAATTAAACTCGATACTGCAAGCTTGTGCAACACAGATTTTCATCAACAAATGGGTCACTCTGTGCTCTCTTTATCTAGAACCTGGCCTAGAAACTCGATTGGTGGACAGAGCTGGTAATCCAAGACAATTAGAGGTTGAAGATTTGCAATCACTTTTAGACCAACTACCTCAGCCTTTCATTCTGATGGGGGATTTCAATGCAAAACATACTTTGTGGGGGGAAGGTAGGTGTGATCACCGTGGTCTTATAATTGAAAGATTAATAGATTGCAATGATGTAGTTTTAATGAACGACGGTTTTCCTACAAGGTTTGATGTAGCCCATAACTCCAGTTCAGCAATTGATCTTACAATATGTTCGTCGTCATTACGATTAGACTATAAGTGGTCAGTGGATGAATATCTCTATGGGAGCGACCACTATCCCATCCATCTTAAGTATGTACAAAATACACCCTCCCCATCTTTACCCAAATGGAAGATAAAGGAGGCAGATTGGCAGCTGTATGAAAAATCTACCAAAGTCAATCGTAAGGCCAATGAATTTCCTTGCCCCTCAGCTGCCTACGAATATCTTGCTAGTATAATGATTGGAGGGGCAATGATGTCAATTCCTAAAACATCAGGGAAACACCGTCGTCCACTGGTACCTTGGTGGAATAATAAATGTGCCTTGAGTAGGAAAATTGCAAGAGCCAGTTACAAGCGATATCGAAGGCTTGGTTAATAGAATGATATACAAGAAAAACCTCGCCAAACAAAAGCAAGTTTTTAAAGAAGCAAATAGGGAGTCCTTCGTTAGGGGTACATATCAGAATTAAAGTATAACTCGCCACTTTCTCTGGTTTGGGATAGAATCCGTAAATTACTAGGGAAATTTTCCCCTTCTCCTTTACCTATTTTGAAAATCAACCTGGTAGTTATATCGGATGCAAGAGAGGTGGCAGAGGCCTTTGCTCGGCACTTTTCAAGCATTTCAAGCCCCAGTCACTACTCCCCTGAATTTCGCAATATTAGAAACATGACTATAGTTAATCCGCCTGTTTGCTCAAATTCTGAGGCATATGACCTTCCATTTAGTATTGTCGAATTCGAATATGCCTTATCTTTGTCCTCTCCAACATCACCTGGAGAAGATGATATTATTTATGCAATGATTTCTCACTTACCTCTGGAGTCAAAAAAATTCTTTGTCGATGTTTTAAACGAATTCTGGTGCTCAGGGACTTCATACAAGTTGTAGAAAAACTTTTATAGTTCCTTTTTTGAAACCGGGAAAGGACCCTAGTCATCCCAAAAGTTATAGGCCTATTGCTCTTACCAGCTGTGTCTTCAAGATTTACGAACGAATGGTGAATTTTCGTCTGATATGGTTACTAGAAACAAAGAACCTGTTGTCGAAGAGGCAATTTGGCTTCCGCAAGAATAGAAGTACTTTGGATCCCTTATTATGTCTCACACATGAGATTCAGAATGCTTTTGCAGTCCAAAATCAAACAATTGCAGTGTTCTTTGACTTGGAAAAAGCATTTGATACTACTTGGAGGGCTGGTATTTTAATGCAGCTGGTTGAATGGCGTATTGGTGGCAATATGTTTAATTTTGCCAAAGACTTCCTGTCTGACCGGTACCTTAAAGTTAGAATTGGCTCTACCTTCTCATCAGAGTATCTTCAGGAAGAAGGCATTCCACAAGGGAGTGTGCTTAGTCCAACCTTTTTTAATATTGCCATTAATGGTTTACTTTAACATCTCCCTGTTGGAGTAACTGGTCCAGCATTCGCGGATGATATTGTTGTTGTCTGTAGTAGAGCTACTGCAGTTGAAGCTTGTACTAAAATTCAGTTTGCAATTAATGCTGCTACTACCTGGGCTAAGAGTAAAGGTTTCAAATTTTCTGCAGAAAAAACTAAAGCTATACGTTTTTGCAGAACACGAAGAAGGGAAGAGATTCCAACCTTATTTTTAGAAGGTTCTATCTTGCTGTATGAAGATAGTCAAATATTTAGGAATTATTTTTGACAAAAAATTGACTTTTGCTGAACATATAAATGAGACTGCAGTAAATGTTAAACAGCGGTGCAATATTCTTAAAGTTGTTAGTAACCTGAATTTTGGAGCCGACCGTACTACTTTATTAAGAATTTATCAGGCACTATGTTTGAGTAAGATTGATTATGGATCTCAGGTTTATGGCTCGGCACGTAAGACCTTGTTAGGCAAGCTGGATGTAGTACACAAAATGGCATTGCGTATTTGTACAGGTGCTTTTAAAACTTCTCCTGTTGAGAGCCTTTATGTAGACTCTGGTTTTCTTCCTCTCTTCATTCGGAGGGAGGAACAGGGTCTCCGATATTTGTCAAGAGCACTAACCTCTCAATTTAATCCAAATTTTAAGTACATAAAACATCCTGTTGACAGAGCACCAACTAGACCTACATTGCCTAAGCCCTTTGAAGTTAGATTAAACATCAGTGTGAGAGAAGTAGGCCTTATTCCTCCACTGGTTATGGAAACTATATTTTCTAAATCCCCTCCTTGGTGTAGGCCTCCCTTAGATATTTGCCAAGTTAGAGACAACAAAAAGATTAGTTCAAGTGTTCAGCTTAAAAGTAGCTTCTTGGCCCATGTTTCTGAGCATAGTAACTCGATTGCTGTATATACAGATGGATCAAAATCAGCAAATGGAGTTGGATGTTCTGTCATCGTCGGTGAGAGAACAATTAAAAAAAGCCTCCCTATTAAATTTTCAATTTTTGATGCAGAGATTTATGCTATTTTTAGCGTTTTGAAATTTATTTTTAGTACAGGTAGCACTGGGGACTCGTATATAATTTATTGTGATTCCCAGAGTTCCCTAGCTGCACTCCAGAAGTTGATGCCATCTAATCAACTCGTCCAAGAGGTGCAAGATTGGCTGGTCCTCCTGCATTCTCGAAAACGCATCGGTGTGAAGTTTTGTTGGGTTCCCTCGCATGTGGGAATTCGTGGTAACGAGCTGGCTGATACAGCCGCTAAGCAGGCAGCTTCCTCCCGGGCTTCCCACTCTGTGAGGGTTCCCTGTGAAGATTTTAAACTTTTTATTAAATCATTTTGTAGGACTAAGTGGCAGAATCACTGGTCCAACTTGAATAGTAATTTGTAATTTAAAGCTGAAATCGATCAGACCTTCTGTTCATCCCTGGTCCTCTTCTGTTGGGATGGATAGAAGATCTAGTTTAGTTTTAACGCGCCTGCGTATAGGGCATACGTTTTTAACTCACCGGTATCTTTTAACTAGTGGAGCAGAGAGGCAGGTTCCTCAATGCTCCAATTGTAATGTTGGCATTACAGTGAGGCATATATTTGATGACTGTCCTCTTTATTTTAATCATAGACGTCGGTTTGGTTTCACCAACAAACCTTTGTCAGATATTTTAGGAGAGGGTGCCCCCGCAGAAGAGATTTTTAAATTTCTTAAGGAAATCCATTTGTTTTATGATATTTAATTGAGTATTTTAATAATAAGTTTATTTTAATAATTTGGATTAATTATGTGTACCTTTTTTAGTAAATATATCCTGTTGATAAATATGCTCCGGCACGTGGCAAATGGCCACAAATTTTATAAATTCAATTCAATTGAACCGAAGCAAATTTAAACTTAACAGGTGGTTTTTCTAAAGTAAACATTGTGAAATTTGTCGAATCTTGAAGTTCCAATTAACTTGCAACGTTTTTTGGCCTGTTAATGTGCTATTCAGCATAAATAACAGAGGCTTTAAATTTATATTATGAAATTGTGCTAACATCTCACGAAAGTTTGTTTAATATTTAAGATTTCAAATTTGTCTAAAGTTTTGCTACGTAAGTTTGCAGTTTGTGTATTTGAACGTCAAGCTTCAGGCTTTTAAGTGCGTCATTTTAAGTAATATGTTTCATGATCTCATAAATCTTAATCTAATCAGTTCAAAAGGATGGTCTAATCGGTTGCCTCAGTGCCACAGCTTTTAATTTGCACTGTATTTGGCCCCTGTTTTTAATTGGTTTTAGCCGTGCTAATAGGTTTTTTTTTAAGATTACCTGATTTATGGCCAAAACGTCTTGGCAGTATTTTTTTTCCATCAAACTATCCTTAATATTTTACGCTGGTCGTTTCCCGTGATTGTTCTTATGTTTTTCTAATTGGTATAACGAACATTTTGTAATTGATAACATATATAATGCCAGTTGTAGTTCCTGGATTCTTCTGTCACAATGGTGGTGATTATTTACTCGTACTAAATGGCTGTGATTGATTAGCCTCGGACTAAATGGCGATGATTAATTAGTCGGGCTAAATGGCGGAGATGAATTAGTCTCGGGCTAAATGGCGGAGATGAAATAGTCTCGGCTAAATGGCGGAGATGAATTAGTCTCGGACTAAATGGCGCTGGTTTATAAACATTAGGAGACATTGGATAACAAACTTGAAAAGCTAAGAAATTAGGTACTCTGAATTTGGTACTTTAGTATAAAAAAACAAGTATTTTCAAAGTAAATTCAACGTTCCTTTTATTCCCATATACAGACGAGATGGACGTGGCAGCGGTAGATATTTTCTATTAGATTTACTCTTAAATGTCATTTAGTTAATTATCAGAATTTTTATGCTGGGTTTGTACAATTAGATTGCTACCTGCACTGGTAACATTATTTACCACGTTACCTTCAAAATTGATTGAATGCTTTTTAGATAGTGTGGATCTGAGCCCTTTGTTTTGAAGACTGTTAACTTTACCTTTATTCCACTCGGTGACTTAATGACTTAAAATTTCCTTGTTTCTAGCCCATGCAGTTTTGGTTATGCTGACTGACATTAGGTGATACTAACTACTTAGATATTTTTTTTCTTATCCCTTATTTTTGTTAACTTTTCTTATCATTGTAAGCGATTTCCTTTAAATAGTTAAAAGACAATTATTCTACAGAAGATTTTCATTTCTAAGGCAAGGATGAAGTTTATCCCCCCCAGAAAACTAGGAGGGGAGTAATATGTTCATTATTGAAGCGTTAGATCTGCCTACTTTGAGATTTAGAGCCTTTGTCCCTGTGTTTTCCCGTTAGAACTTTTTTCCTGTGCATTTGACAAAGATATTGCTTAGCCATAGTATATTTTACATCCCTACCTAATTTTCGGCAGCATTCATTATTACTCCTATTTGAAAAGGTATATTCATAAGAGTAAAATAAAGCAGCCGAAGCCACTGGCGGAACACTATAATAGTTTATGGGTTCAAAGTTATACGTGACGTAAGCATATAACGTCCCTACTCTTCCCACAAGGTGATGACTACAAACTGCTGTCTCTGATATTCTGAATGAATATTCGCACCTTGTCAAGGCTTCAAGGATGGCGGCTATGATAAGTCATTGTCCCAGTGCTTGGCTTGAAGTCTATATTTTATGTATAATCCAGTCTAATCCTATGCAATTGTCTGTTATAATGATTCACCGTCATATTAGGAATAATATCAAAGGAGTTACGACGACTGCCAAAATTTTCTTTATGTTAAATAATTTTTAATTATATAATTTTTCAATGGAGAAAGTGATAAAGTAATCTCGGATTACTTGTGGAAACCCTTTTCTTCAAGGATTCTTCTTCTAACTACTACTACTACCTACACTACTACTACTACTCTACTACTACTACTACTACTACTACTACTACTAAGTGTAAACTAGGAGTATTGGTTGCATATCCTTGATGCCAGACATTCCTGAGTTTGCTGGCTTTATCTAAAAGTAGTCTGTGTTACTCTTATAATTACCAGAATATTGCAACTTTCGTAATACAGAATATAGTAAAAAATTAATCAGGGATGTAAGATATCCTGTGACAGTGTAACCTTTGTCATGTGTACGTTGATAAAATTTTATTCCTGAAAAACACCTGGTACATCGGCAGTGAATCTCATAGTAGTAAAGAATTAGTGTTAAGTCTGAGAAAAGGCGAAAGCAGGAAGGGAATTATAAATCATAAAAGCAGAGGGAACAACTCGTTGAACCGTTCTGAGACAGCTACTATAGGGGCTGGGCTGGGCGTCAAATGTATTTCTCAGTGTTTAGTACTAGCCCCTGTTGGTTAATTACAGTCAACCCCCCAAAAATAACGGTAAATTCATAATAAATAACCCAAATACTATAGGAAACTGTAATTTCCAAAGAAATGCCTGGCGGAGATCTACCCTGTACTTTATTCATGCCCCTAATTCCTTGGCTTGGTTTTTACTGAACCATGAATTCCGTGTAGATTTGTTTGATTTTAGAAGTTAATGAAACTGTTGCATTATTGGGCTAGTTTGACCCTCAAATATTGGCTTGTTACCCTGATCCACGTTGTTTGTAAAATTAAATTTATATAAAATTGTGGTGCATGAAGACTACCACCTGTTTACCAATGCCTACATCACATTCCTCATAGTATTTCCATTACTCTTTGCTCGGGTTCGTACTACCTCGGGTTATGGGTTTTAATAATTTATTCGTCTAATCAGAAATTCATGTTCAATGTAGATCTTATCATCTGAGATTTGACCGAATTTCTTTATTTTATAAAATATCACATCGGTGTGTGGATGTCTTTCAAGATGGCATGAAACTTCTGAGCGAAGATTGAGCATCAGAATTTTTTCTCAGTTTCCATAATGTCCGTTTTTAATGGTATTTAGATTGGCATTCTCTGAACACAAGGTTTTTAAAATGAGGCTAAACTGAATTGGTTAGGAAAACGGCTTATATAGTAGCCAGTTAAGAAAACGGGTTTGGGAACAAAGTTTAACTGCCCTAAAATCTGCCCGCTCTACCTTTCAAGACCATTTTTTTTCCCTTTTCTATAGCCATAAATTGTCAGCTGTTATACTGCCTTCAATCTAATTTTCTCCAAGTTTATTTTTGGAAGAAGTCTTGGAAACTTCATCTGGCCATGTTACTACACATTTTTCTTCTGTGAACTGGTAGACACTTTTCGCTTGTTAAGGTATCAAATTTCTTACGAGAGCTTATACCCGAAGCCAGACGGTCACTAAGGGCAAAGTTACCCGCATATTGTTAATTCATGGATACCAATGACGTTACTTAATTTTGCAGGCGTTTGCGACCAGTCTTTTGTTGCAAGAGGAGCGTAATGGATCGGGCCACATGCTGTATCCGGCTGTATCCAAGGCTGGTAGGACTTCTAGAAGCTGAAATCGACGGAGTGCAGAATTTGTCAAGAGTTGAAGGTAATTGTCAACTTACCATATATTAATTGTCCCTTCTATATGCAATATTCTGGTACTGCCCAAATACCCTATTATAAAGAAAAGGAAAAAAAATTGGGGGTGGGGGTGGGCGTTGGGGGTGAAGTTGTTCATGAACTGGTAAAAGAAAATCATATAACTAATGGTAACTTTGTTATCTACGTAATTGTTAACCTTGCAGTAATGGGCTTTTGATAGAATGAAAATAGGAAAAATTGAAGTTTGAACTTAGTTGATTGTATCAGATGGCTTTAGTTATATCGAAATACTATTTTACTTGCTTACAAAGCTATAGGAACTTCTGTATTAGAGTAAAAGAGGGTTCCTGAAATAGGTCGTAGAGTAAGTGATCTGACCGAAATAAAGTATGCCAGGTGTATCTATATACCAAGGGACCAAATGAAATTTAAGAGCAATCTCATAATCTACTGCTCCGAGTAATTAGTTAAATCTTATTACTCGACCTAGGTTGGTCAGTACGCGATATATAAACCACGGGTAGTCCCATGCGCTGATCCGGTGTATTTTTGTATAACCGAACCGACCATAATCTGTGACCTTTCTCTCAAACCGATCGAAGCGAGAAGTTACTGATATAAACATGGGGATAATTAATTGCCTTTGTTACCCTTTGAAATGGGATTTACTAAATATCCTTCAGTAAATTTAAGGGGCGAATACGATTTTGGACATGAAGTATTGTAGTTCATGTGAATAACGATATTGGAGAAATCGAATAGGCAAGATGTTGCACAATTCGGTTTTTTGTATGAAACTTAGTGACAGGATCCTGGAAACTGATGTCATGTGATTTTTTTCCCACTTTTTTTTTTTTTTCCCTGCTTGTCCTTGTGTGTTTTTGGGACCTCGTTGTAAAGTTTCAAGTATTTTTTTTTTGTAAAGTTGTCCGTTGGCGCGAGTCCGCCTTTAGTTCGTGTATTTTGTTAAATTTACAGAGTTTAATTTTGAGATACAAATGGGTTTCACATTGTGTGACAAAGGCAATTATCCATTTGTTTACATCAGTCAATTGTCGCTTCACAAGATCACATGAGCAAATGAGTCCCTAAACTCGTCACTATTATCGTGGGTCTGTTATTGTAACAGAACCTACGAAGTTTGTGGGTCTAAGTCTTGGAAATTAAATTCTTAGTCTTACAGTGCTCTCCTTATTTTTATCCCTTAAACTAGTGAAACTTTGACCCTTATGTTTTTGGGGAACATAATTAAAGGCATTTTTTTTTCTAGCTATCTTCCGTACCTATGACAACCAGTTAATTACATAAAGGCTGATTATTGGAGACTAAAATTTCAGTAATGATTATGAAGACCAGCAGTTTTGTTTGAAGTAAGCAATTTCTTAAAGGCTGTTAGGTGTACTGTCTAGAAAAATATTACAATAATAAAAGTAGGGGGTTATTTTTCTTATCTCTTGTGGTGTTGTGCTTAGTTTTTGAATCTTTAAAAGTTGGCTGAAAAATCTGGCTCATTTTCCAATGATCGTTTTTTATTTTGTGCTTGTTTATCCAAGTATATGGTGCATCAAGAATATCTTGATCATGCGTTCTGTCATTGATATTATTAACATGTGATCATGCATATTAATAAGTTTGCAATTTAGTTTTCTTTGAATATTCATTAGTTTTATCTTAAGTCATCCAGCTTGCACTGGTTAGCACCCTTTTAAGTACTGACCCCATTTAGTGCTGCTGAATTTTAGCTAACTAGAGATCAGTGGTGTTGTAAACTACCTTTGGTGAATACCAGCATTATGAAAAGTTTCTCCAAACTGGTTAATCTTCTGCGATTTTTTTTAAAGAAATAGTCCAAAAGAGAAACATAGGCTGCTTTGCCCGGTTAAAATAACTATAGTTATCCTTCGAAATTAATATTAACATTTTCGTACATTCAGTGTTCTAAAAGAAAATGACAGAAATAGAATATGGATAGCTAAAATATAAGTTAAAACAAACTTAAACTTAATACTATATTGCTTTGCCCCTCAAATATTGGCTTGTTACCCTGATCCACATTAGCTTTGTCAAATCAACTAAATTTATATGAAATTGTGGTGCTTGAAAACTACCACCTGTTTACCAATGCCTAGGCTAAATCACATTCCTCTTGGTATTTCCATTACTCCATGCACGGATTCGCACTACCTCGGTTTATGGATTTTCATCTTGGTTTTATTCGTCTAATCAAAAATTTATGGTCAATGTAGATTATATCATCTAAGATTTTACCAAATTTCTTACAAAATACTACATCGGTGTGTGGATGCCTTTCAAGATGGCATGTAACTTGTGAGCGAAAATTGAGCATCAGGTTTTTTTCTCAATGGTTCCATAATGTCCGTTTTTAATGGTATTTAGATTGATATTCTGTGAAGTTTTTGAAATGAGGCTAACCTAAATTGGTTATGAAAATGGCTTGTGTGGTAGCCAGTCAAGAAAACAGGTTTGGGAAAAATGTTAAACTGCCTTAAAATCTGCCCGCTCTACCTTTCAAGACAATTTTTTTCTCCTTTTCTATAGCCATAAATTGTCAACTTTATACTGCCTTCAATCTAATTTTCTCCAAGTTTATTTTTGGAGGAAGTCTTGAAAACTTCGTCTGGCTATGTTACTACACATTTTTCTTCTGTGAAGCGGTGGACACTTTTCGCTTATTAAGATATCAAATTTCTAACGAAAGCTTATACCCGAAGCCAGATGGTCACTAAGGGCAAAGTTAACCGCATATTGTGAATTCATGAATATCAATGACGTAGTTAATTTTGCAGGCGTTTGCGACCAGTCTTTTGTTGCAAGAGGAGTGTAATGGATTGGGTCCCATGCTTTTACCAAGGCTGGTAGGACTTCTAGAAGCTGAAATCGACGGACGGCAGAATTTGTCGTGTTGAAGGTAATAGTCAACTTACCATGTATTAAGTGTCCTTTCTATATACCATATTCTTGTAGGATATATGCATAAATCTGGTACTGCCCAAGTATCCTACTAAAAAGAAAAGAAAAAAAATATTTTTGGAGGGCTAGTTTTAGTCATGAACTGTTGAGAGAAAATCATTAGACTAATGGTAATTTATCTACGTAATTTAACCTTGCAGTAATGGGCTTTTGATAGAATGAAAATAGGAAAAACTGAAATACAAGACACTTCTGTATTAGAATAAGAGAAGGTTCCTGAAATAGGACGTAGAGTAAGTGAGCTGACCGAAATAAAGTATCCCAGGTATTTCTATGTACCAGGGGACCAAATGAAATTATTTAAGAGCAATCGCAATTACTGCGCGGAGTAATTAGTTGAACCTTTGTAACCCGACCTAGATAGGTCGGTACGCGATATAGGAACCCATGTGCAGGTCCGGTGTATTTTTGTATAACCGTACCGACCATAATCTGAGACTTCGCCCAAACCGACAAGTTACTGGTGTAAACCGAGGTATAATTAATTGCCCCTTTCAACCTTGGAAATGCGATTTATTAAATATCCTTCCGTAAATTTAAGGGGTGAATACGATTTTAGACATATAAAAGATTTTAGTTCATGTGAATATCAATATTGGAGAAATCGAATAGTCGAGATGTTGCATAATTGAGGTTTTTGTGCGAAACTTTGTGACAGGATCCTGGAGTCTGATGTCGATGGGATTTTTTTCCACTTATTTTTTTTTTCCCTGCTCGTCCTTGTGTGTTTTTGGGACCTCATCGTAAATTTTAAAGTATTTCCATTTGTAAAGTTGTCGGTTGGCGCGAGGCCGCCTTTCAGTTCCTGTATTTTAAATATATATTGTTTAATTGTGATAAAATTGGGTTTCACATTGTGTGACAAAGGTAATTATCCCTTTTACATCAGTCAATTGTCGCTTCGACCGGTTTGGGTGCCTTCACATAATTACATGTGCAAACCAGTCCCAAAACTCGTTGCTAGTGTGGCACTACCTTGCCATTATTATATCGTGGGTTGGTAATTGTAACAGAACCTACGAAGTTTGTGGGTCTCGAGTCTCTTGGGAATAAAATTCTTAGGCTTACAGTGCTCTTCCTAATTTTATCCCTTAAACTAAAACTTTGACCTCTAATGTTTGTGGTGAAACTAATTGAAGGCATTTTTTTCCAGATTCCCAGAGAACTTCTGTACCTATGGCAACCTGTTAATTACATCAAGGCTGATTATTGGCGACACTAAAATTTCAGCAATTATGAACACCCGCAGTTTTGTTTGAAGTAAACAATTTCTTAAAGCCGGTTAGGTGCACTATCTAGCAAAATATTACAATAACAAAAGTAGCGGGTTATTTTTCTTATCCCTTGTGGTGTTGGGCTTAGTTTGAATCTTAAAAAGTTGGCTGGAAAATCTGGCTCATTTTCCATAGATCGCTTTCTATTTTGTGCTTGTTTATTCAAGTATATGGTGCCTCAAAAATATCTTGATATGCGTGTCTGCCATTGCTTCCTTTTATTAACATGTGATCATGCATATTGATAAGTTTGTAATTTAGTTTTCTTTGAATATTCATTAGTTTTATATTAAGTCATCCAGCTTGCACTGGTTAGCACCCTTTTAAGTACTGACCCCATTTAGTGCTGCTGAATTTTAAATCTACAAATCAGTGGTGTTATAAATTACCTTTGGTTAATACTAAAATTATGAAAAGTTTCTCCAAACTGGTTAATCTTCTGCGATTTTTTTTTTTAAGAAATAGTCCAAAAGAGAACCATAGGCTGCTTTGCCCGGTTAAAATAAATAGTTATCCTTCAAAATTAATATTAACATTTTCTTACATTGTTTTAAAAGAAAATGACTAATATAAAATGGGTAACTAAGATATTTGTCAAAACGTTCACTTGCTACTATTGCTTTACAACAGTAACAATTACTACAAATACCACCATTTATTACTACAGCTGTAAGTATGCTTTCACCTGTTACTACAACTCATTAGTCTACTCGATCTTCAACGAAACTCCTAGTACATATAACACCCGTTTACTCGTATTTCTGTTCAGATTCTGCATTCACTGCCACCACTACTGTAGGAAGAGGGCCTACATTAGTTATGTACTACAGTACTAGTAATACTAGCCCAGCACACTTTACTGCTGCTACTACACGCATTTACCGTAACAGCTGCCGTTACTGCCAGTGTAGCTTAGTGTGCGAGCAAAAATTATGTAGAATAATAATAAAAAAAAACTTTCCAGGTTGAAAAACAATACTGAACTCACCTCGGCTCCTTTCAAATCAATGCCCTTAATCCTCCTCCTCTGAAAGTCACAACGTTTAACTCACAGGTATGAACTTAATATATTATTTTGTTACAATATTGGTTTCTATTAACTTTAACTTAATTTACCTTTAATTTTGTTTTGGTTTTCATTACTTTGGACTTACTATTTCAGTTTACTACAACATTGGTTCTAATAAATTTAAATTAAGGTTAATACCTTACTTTGATTTTTATATTGGTTTTTCTTTACTGCGATTAAATTGGTATTGGTTTTTCTTTACTGAAAACTAGTATGTACAAACGTGTATTGCTTATTCATACGCTTTACAGAAGATCAATAACTGACTTTAGTCACAGGTTATGGTCTATATTTTCGAATCTTGGTCATTAGTTCATGTTGGTGGTAAGAATACTTGAGTTTTTGTCTCATGAGTTCGATAGTCTACTGTTGGCACCATTTCTGGGTACGTTTTGAGACTTTCCTCTGCTGATCCTTAACAACTGCTGACGATGGTATACTAAAGTATGAAACAATGGACAACTGCTAGTCTAAAGCTTGATAAGTCAAGCAAGCATTCCTGAAATGGTGTAGATGGAAAATGTGTGAAGTGTGATTGCACTGCAGTGAAGGTTATCTGCTATCACCACAACAGGTATTCACACTTGTGTATTAAATTCTTTTAAGATAAGGAAATTTTGATTAATCCCTGTTATTTTTGAGTTTAAGCTTTCAAAAATTAATTTCTTTAAGTTCCTCTGAACAGGGAGAATACTGAAGGTTTTTTTGTTTGCCATAATATTAATGGTTTGTTTCCAGGTGAAGGGAGAGACATATAAGTAAATATCTATCATTTGTTTTGGATAACTAAATACATTATTATGATTGCATGTCTACTACAGCAAGAGGAGTCTGAAAGCATAGTCAGTATTGAAGGTTAAAAGCAACGGGAGTCTGGAAGAAAATAACAGTATTGAAGTTGAAGAGCAAGATGTCTGAATGCATCATCCGAATTGTAGTGAAGGGCAAGAATCTGAAAGCAGCATCCGCATTGAAGTTGGAGCACATTAGCAAGAATCCTCAGTATTAGAGTTGAGGCACATATAAAGCAAGCAGAATGTAAGCATCATCAATATTGGAGTTGAGGCCCATGAAGAGCGAGCGAGCAAGCAAGCAAGCATCATCATCATCAGTATGGGAGCTGAGGCCCATGCAGAGCGGGCAAGCAAGCATCATCAGTATCAATATGGGAGCAGAGGCCCATAAAAAAAAAAAAAAAAAAAAAAAAAAAACTGCATTACTGAGTAATGGGTCTAGGCAGGGGGAAACTAGACTGGCACCTTGATTTTTATATTATCAGCAGGAATTGCTTTTTCTATTTGTAACTTTACTTAAAAAAATACTACATTTTACATGAATTTTTATTTTAATTCCTAAAGAAAAGATACCAACAATAATACATCAATCCTTTAAATATCTTTAGTAAAAATTGAGATATTCTCAACTATATTCAGGTATCTTTACTCATAACTCTTAAAACAGCAAGTCGACAGGATAAGTCAACAACAAACTTGACACAAACATTTTAAAAATCATAAGAATGAGTATTTCTCATTTACTGCCATCAACTTAGTTTACCCTGATCAACTGCAGTCCAACCTCAGCATTTCTCGATTTCCTTAAGACCTGTCCACACAACTGGGCCTCTCCTCTAATGAAAACGCTTGAAGGGCAAACCACAAACTGCCTGATGGGTCGTGTAGCAAAATCGCCATGGTGCTGCCTGATGGCTTGAGCTTTGACCCTGGTAGACTTTCATTACCCATACATTTCTTTTACTGAGCCATTCTTTGCCCCATTTTCTTTTTCATCACACAAACGTTAACCATATATTCCTTTTACCGAGCCATTCTTTGCAGCATTTTCTTTTTCATCACACAAAGCAATTATCATGCTACACAACATAATCTTTGTGGTAAGCACCATGTTTATCGTACACCCTACTGACATAGTCAGGTACACCCACCTCACCTGTGTGGACAATTTACAGGTAGGCCCGCCAGAATTTGAACGTCAACCTCGCTAATGTGGACAGGCCTTTAGTCTTGCAACAACGGCTTGGCCCAAACACTTATCTGTGTGATATTCAAGTGTACATATTCCTCTGCTACTGTCAATCAAGTATGCGTATTCCTCTGCTACTGTCATATCATACAAAAGTGTGTTCGCGGCTGCAATTATCAAATAAGTATCTTGCTCAACTACAGTCCCATTCTCTCAGCTTTTTAAGATTAACTTATTCTTGCAACACCAGTCTCAACAACGGCTTGGCCCAAACACCTGTCTATATAATATTCAAGTATGCGTATTCCTCTGCTACTGTCATATCATACAGAGGTGTGTTCTCGGCTGCAATCATCAAATAAGTATCTTGCTCAACTACAGTCCCATTCTCTCAGCTTTTTAAGATTTCCTTATTCTTGCAACATCAGTCTCAACATCGGCTTGGCCCAAACACTTGTCGGTGTAATATTCAAGTATGCGTATTCCTCTGTTACTGTCATCTTACGGAAGTGTGTATTCTTGGCTGCAATCATCAAATAAGTTATCTTGCTCCACTGCAGTCCCATTCCCTCAGCTTTTTAAGATTTCCTTAGTCTTGCAATACCAGTCTCAACAATGGCTTGGCCCAAAAACTTGAAAAGCATATGGATGAGTGTTCCTCAGCTGCAGACATCAATTTGGTTATCTTGCTCAACTGCCATTCCACTGCAGGGTAAGAGATGTGTATTTCTAGTAATAGAAGTTCACTCTCGACTTGGTTAGGTAGCGACGTAAAGCAGTTGGTTTCGTTGCTGAATAACCACTGGTTCCATACAACGTAAAAACGCCATACAAACACACTGCAATTTGCAATTTCCTTAGTCGTGCAATAGTACCAGTCTCAACAACGGCTTGTCACAAACATTTGAAAATCGTACGAACGCGTGTGTTCGCCTCAGCTGCATTCATCTCAAATGGAAGAGGATGTGTTCCACAGCTGCAGTCATCAGTTTGGTTATCTTGCTGAATTGCAGTCCCATTCCCTCAGCATTATTCGATTTCCTCACTCTTGCAATGCCAGTCTCACCTCAGCATTATTCGATTTCCTCACTCTTGCAATGACCAGTCTCAATAATAGCCCTGAGAAACAGGACCCCTGCAAATAATCAACTGTAGTCAGGTCATCATAACGTTACTTTACTCAGCTACAGTGCTATTGCTTCAAGATTCTTAAATTCCTTGACTTAATGCAGTAAATTACTTAAATCTAAATGTTAAAAAGCAAATACAATATAGATCAAATGCAAAAGTACGTGTTTTGGCCCAAATATAATTTATACAATTTCCTGGATAAACATGAAAAAATATGACAATTATCCTCTACACTGATGGAAACTATGGGTAGCCAAAGGTTACTCAAGGAGGAGAGCACTAATACCTTATAATTTGCTGCAATGGTAATGTGTATTGTATATAAAGACTAGAAGATTCTATTAACTAGAAAAGCTTCTCTGACTAGGTAAAGACCAACATTTTTTGTGTGTGCATGCATGCACAAAGAGTAATACTTTGTAAACTCCCATATCCCCTAAAACAATATGGTTTTGTATTACTATGGCAACTGATTGGATAAAGTACCCTAGTAAGAAAGCTCCTCTCCAAACAAATTAATAAATTGCATTTTGCCTTAGCATACAAACCATAGCCTTTAATATAGGATACTCAGTCTCCAACTAGCTTTCACTTGGCCTCTGAGTCAAGCAGGGTGGCTAAGAGGTGGGAACACTGTTTACTAGGGTATACACCAATATCTTCTACATATACTCAATCCTTAGGTGGGAGGTTGTTTCTTTGACCAGCCACACAGAAATGCATCCCTCAGATTGCAATAGCAATCAAGGGAAGATTCTCTGTAACCTACAACTTGGTCTGGAATAGTAAGGAAATGTTCAGGGAAGGGTGGCGTTTGGTCAATACCAGAGTGCCTGGAGAATCACCATGTGCCATGAAAGACCTTCCCTCAGATGTTCAGAATTAGGGCTGACCTTCCTATATTCAGCTGCAGCCGAGCTAGTAAAGGGTATAAGGGAAAAGTAAGAGTATGTACTGCCATATATGCACACTCCCTGAATATGTGGTGAACCATGAACAAAGACGTGGTATGGTATGGTTAGGCCCAATTTTGTGCAAAATGGGGATCTTTTAGGAGCAACTAATGCCACACAGTCTGGAGACCAGGTACTCACAGAACCAGTGGGCCAGGTGGCTTCGAAAGCAGTCCTCATGTTTGAGTGAGCTGGGATAAGGACACTGAACACACTCAAGAGAAAACCATGACAGCCTGTCCAGAAGTTAAATGATCATTCATAGGTGATTGAGAAACTTATCCAAATATAAAGAATGCACTCGTGAATGAAACTACTCTCCAAATAAGACATGCCTCATGAAGGAAACTACCCTCTAAATGAGTCATATTTTTTTATGAAAACTATTCTCCAAATATGAGGCATGCCTCATGTGATGAACAACTCTGCAAATACGAGTCAGGCCTCACAAAGGGAGATATTCTCCAAATATGAGTTACTATACCTTTAGCAAGCTTCAAAAGTTGAAAAACTTTAACCTTGTCCACACATGATGCTGGAATTATCTAGACACTCAGGACATTTATCTCAGTTATCTCAAATTCAGCACAGTATACTATATTCCTATATGGTTTGTTATAAAACCCAAGGAAAGGGAAAAAAATGTTTTGGCATTTAACAACACCAAAATCTGTCACTTGAAAGGATAGATAGATAAGTATATTAGGGCAGGAAAAATGTATACACTACCTCAATTACTGGTACACTGTTGAGTGGCCAACCAGCCTCATATGTTGACATAACTCTCTGGGTTGAATGTCCTCTCACTTTTCATTCACATAGCAGCAGATCCACTTCATCATCTCCTAAAAGCTATGTCTTCTCACTTATAATTCACAAGCAGATTCATTCCATCTTCTACTAAAAGCTGAAGTAAAAATCTTCCTTTCAAAAGTTCAGTGTAAAGGTGCGTCCACACGGTCGAGCAACGTCTGACGGACAAACATTGTTACCAATTAACAATTGTCTGCCGGTCTTTCTCTTGTGAGCAGAGTCAAAATTGTGGTATACAATATACAACCTCATCTGGTACCACTGTTTGTTGCCAGATCTACTTCCATCGTTTCAACGCTTACGTCGTCATCCTGCTTCGCATATGATATGGTAACAATGTTTGTCCGTCGGACAATGTTCAACCGTGTGGACACATCTTAAGGACTCCTGAAGCAGCATTAGGAGGAAGCTTGTTGATTAATAGTGACCATTAACTGGGAAGTGTAGGATTATTAGCAATGAGGTTGTAATTATGGGAGCATGATCAGCAGCATTATTCATTATATATAGTACACCCAATTAACAGGGAAATTAAGAAATTTAGACCTACCCAGTAACTGAAAAGAAACAATAACTACATCAGGGTAAATGAGGCAGCAAACTCTAATACAACAAGATTTGTAAATACCACAAGGTTTATACATAAATGCCCAAGATTTCCATGAAAAGGGGGAAAACTGCTTTGGGATCTAATTACATACCTGTAAAACTGGCTCTCTCTAAATTCAGATTAAGAAGAAAATTAAGATTGAAGCAAGTACAGTAATGCCTCAGGTTATGAAATTAATCCGTTCCGAAGCGGTCTTTGTAACCTGATTTTTTCGTATCTAGAACTACGTTTTACATTAAATTGCCTAATTCGTTCCAAGCCCTACAAAAACTCCACAGTAAATTTGATAATAAAGCTAAATTGACCAAAAAACAATGAAATACAACAATTTGGACCATTCAATACCTAACCTAACCGTGACTGTACCTGTAAATAAAGTGTATTATTGTACAGGGTACAAGAAATACTGTATGTACAGCCAGTTCCAAAAGCGGTGTCGCCCCACCAGGCCTGGATCGGAGAGATCATGCCCTTCTTGCCCTGAAAGTGGCCCACGTTCAAACAACCGATACATAGTTAGAGTAGTTCGAATGGGAGGAGGAGCGAAATTACGGTCATCAGCCAAAGGATTGTATTATTGAATGAATTACTATATATGGACAAGAGAGAGAGAGAGAGAGAGAGAGAGAGAGAGAGAGAGAGAGAGAGAGAGAGAGAGAGAAAAGGCGGGCCGGGGTGAGATGTAGTAGAGTACGAGGAACGGTAACGAAAGAAATGCATACAGTGTATGGAACGAGAGAGAGAGAGAGCTTTTATTTCTGTTTAGTTAATCAGATGGCTATATTTGAGACCTTATGTTTTAAGAATATATTATCTTATATTTTCTGGAAAATAATTATAATGAAATCTTATCACATCGTATTGTTTTAAATCGTTATCCTATTTTCTATATAAAAAG
>NC_061094.1:50215621-50228121 GCF_015104395.2 Macrobrachium nipponense
CGGGAAAGTGAGAAAGACAGGTTGTTGACTGTTGTGAAAATAAAAATGGAAGTTCCATAGACCTTGAAACCATATGGCATGAAAACAACTAAATCCTCTTGTAAACAATCAAGGGACAGTTTGTCATCCATCGGAAAAAAAGTGCAGGTAGTTATTTGAAGGAAAAAACATCAAAAGCAAAACAGAAAACTTTTGGCAATTTAAAGCTATATTTCATACTAGTCTTCCTTAGGTCTCGTAGGTGACGCGTAGATAGATAACAAGTAAAAGTAGCATCAAAGATTCTTCCGGGACAACAAATTCTATACAGGAACTTCAGCTGTAGAAGCGAGACGATAGAGGCATGAGAGTTTTTTTTTTTTTTTTTTTTTCAAAATAATGAGCTATTCATCCTGCTGCGTAGTGTATAACCTCTTCACGCAACTCCCTTTACCTAGACAGCGACAAGGGCCCATCATTACCTATAATGATTAGTCTCCGCTTCCACTGTATACACGACAGAGCAGGTCGGGTACAGTTTCCGAGTTTCTCTACTAAAAATCATGACACGCTTTCGTCATTACATTTCAATGGCATTGTTCCATTGCAAACATTTTTTTGGCTTATCGATTGGTGGCATTTTAAAGCTGTTCATTAAGTTCTTGGGAGGTACGAACGTTTGTATGCAATGGATGATACCTTTTTTTATTAAAATCATCATAAGTTTGCTTTCATTATTGGTCATTTTTTAATGTTTTGCAATTAGAGTTGTACAGTATCATCGATAAAATGTTATTAGAGAATATGTTCATTATCCGGAGGACAATAACTCTTAGATAGTGGTACAGTTAAGATAATTATTCATGATTTGTTAATAAATACATAAAAGCAGGTGAGCAGACACAAAGCTTCCGATTCTAAGTCTGTAACTGAAAGACTGTACATAGTAAGATAGTCTCGTACTACTTAACTGAGGTTAGGAAAAATTAAGCCTTCAATGCTTTCATTACAATAAAACAGATGGATCACCAAATTGACTCAGAACGAAAGTCCTTTTTACAAATAAAAAGTTAAGATAATGCTAAATTATGGTAACTGGTTGAAAAGTTCCCTTAGAAAGACAAAGAAAAAGAAATGCTTACTTTCATGCTCCTCCGGAGTCGGTGTTCAAAATGCTAATCAATTCTTTTGTCCGAAGAACCTTGTGGTTCAATTTCCTTCCTTTTCATCTTGCTCCTTTTCGAGTTGATTCTTTTCTCTATGGGGGACCCTGGGGAATCCGAGATGTGGGTGGGGGAGGGAGAGAAGAGACAAATAACAACTGTTTTAATGTGGTGTTTGCCTCTACCGTTTTACCTGTAATTTTTTTATTTTTTTTTTCTGCCACATCTTTCTTGTAAAAAGGGTATGTTGCATTTCATTCTTTCCCATAGTGTTCAAAAGCTGTAGGAAGAGAGTAATTTTGGTTTGTTATATTCCGCTGGTATACTTGTTTCATGGAATATCCTCTATCTTTCTCAGTCCTTGTTTACAATAATCCAAAGTTTCATAATTGATATTAAGATATTCTGATCTTAGCTGGTACTAATTTAGTTAGTCTTTTCTGGTAACCACATTCTGCCTACAGATGAATGAAGGCTGTATAATATAATACAGTATAATAGTATACCTGGACTATCAAACTATGGTTCTTACTACCACTTTGCAGAGAAAGTTAAATATGTCATTTTTCTGTGGGGATTTTTTTCAAACTTTTGCAGCATCTTAAGCAGAGTAATTTAAAAATAAATCTCTTTGCCTGTCGAGTTTATCTCATGACTATTTCTGTTTTTCCATCTTATATTGGTCCTTTAGTTTACGAGTCCTTCAGTATTCATGACTAAAACTAAACTTCGTTCCTCTGTTATCCACTTAATCTAAAATCTCGAACTCTACGTTTTCTGATAAGAAAGATAGTCCCTTTTGTCGTTCCTCTTCTTCCATATCTCTACCAGGAATTTTTCTCTTTCAAAACGTTCTCCCCCTTTCCTTCCTGGCTTCTCTACAGACTATGGCAGGACTCGCTTCTATGAACCTTTTTCTTTTACTGATGGGTACCATGAGATTCAAAGGGTTCCTATCACGCCCACCCTTTTTTTCTCCCACGCCCAAGCTTTCACTCTTTTCCACGGGTTTTCTAAGGCTGCTCTAAAACAGAGTCCGTGCTAGTGTACTGCTGGATTACTCTAAACTAACAGCAATAACAGTTTTCATTCCAGTATTTACTCAATCACAGTAGCAGTAACCATGGCATTGTTTGTGAAAATAGCAATATGCCTTAATCTGAGGCGCATAATGTTAATTGGCCCGGTCTTACGAGATAGTCTTTCTAAAATTTATCACCATTATTATCATTGCTCTTACCATGTGGAGTGGTATAAGGAATGAAATCCACGAACATTTTTCTGTAGCAAATCTTGATATATTTTGAAAGGAAACTTATTGGGAATGTCACCTTGATTTAATCGAAACTCATCGTTTGAAAACGATGTCACACAAAGTCGAACGATCGAACACCGTTCAAGTGTTCGAAAGTCTCTGCTCTATTTTTTACATAGAAAAATATTCTTAATATATAATTGTGGATATTTTTTAACAATTTGTCTTCACCTTCACGAGACTGAATTTCTTAACAATAACGATCAGTTCTTTACTGGACTTCACCAGCAAAGAATTAGAATTTCTTGATTTGAAGTTGTAATTATAATTTGAAAGCCAACCTTCTCTTTAGATCTGGTGCGTCAACTGTACTATGCCTTCTTTATTAATGGTTATGGTCAGCTGTTAACCAATTCCAAGGGCAAAGCAGGGACACTTCATACTGTCTTCTTGGCTAAGCAGCCTCCGTGATAGGCCATTGTGGTGTAATTTGTTTTTATAATTTTAGCAAGCAATTAGGATACATTTTATTTGTGTCTATGTCCCCTGAATCGATATTAGTGAACACTGAACAACCTTCACTCAACTTTCATCACACTGCAAAAGGACTTTCAGACAACAATTCTACTCAAGATTCGATAATGCTGACGCAACTGCACTTCAACGTAACGTTTCATTGAATGTTACTCTTATTATTAAAAAAAAATTTCCTACTACTCCGTAAAATTCTTTTTTATCGAAAATCCTTCACATTTTTGGGGTAAAGAACCGAAGAGAAGATTTATCGTTGGATTCAGTGTGACATTCATACAAGCCCGGCCAGGCAGAAACAAACTCACAGGGAAAAAATTGATATATATGTGTGTGTGCGTGTGTTGGTTTTTCTACATATATATAAGAGCGCCGTATACAGATGTAGAGAGAGCGAGATAGAGAGAGAGAGTCAAAGAAAAATTGCAGAAAATTAAATGCGTAGATACAAAAAGCGAGATGGAAATCTGGGAAACCAATTTTCGGAATAGAAAACCCTACACGACAAGAGAGAAAGACTGGGAATCTTTGAAGAAATATGACGCACAAAAACTATACATGCATTCATAGTAAGAAACAGTGAATCCTCGACGAAAACAAACATAAGAAATAAAAAGCAAGCGTTTAGTGAGGAAAACTTTTAAGGAATCACTGACCCAGAAGCGAAAAGATAACAGAGAAGACAAAGAAAAGGACAAAACACATAAAAGTGGGCATAGGAAGATAAAAATGAGACGGGACCTTTGGACCTTCTGACGATTTTCATGATGGAAATGATATCGACTATAAAAATGACGCTAATGTTGATGAAACAGATTCTTTCCTGGAAAAGGCATACCCGACCTCATGTCGGATGGATGTATTATGGAATTTATGCCAAGCGCTGGGACCTACGAGGTCATTCAGCTCTGAAAAGGAAATGGACAGTAAGAAGGTCTGAGAGCCGTAACGGTAGGAAAACCTGGCAGTTGCATGTGAAACAATTGTTAGAGAGGGTGGACAGTCAGATGGATGAATGAGAATATGAACGGAGGTATAGAAAAAGGGATGAAAGAGGTTGCAGCTGGGGTCCGAAGGGACGCTGCAAAGAACCTTAAGCAATGCCTACAGTGCACCGCGTGAGGTGCACTGACAGTACTGCCTCCTACGGGGCCGACTTCTTGTCATCCAGAAAGCTGTTAGAGTGGAAAATAGCTTAAACATAGCACTGTAATTAGTTTAATGAGAAGATTTAGCGTCAAGTTTCAAAGTGTTTTATGAAAGTAGTGGCACTGATTAGCTTAGCTAAATGAGTCACTGATTTTTCCAGCATCGTTTCACAGCCATCTCTGATCACACAGGGCAGAGTTACACATCACTGCAGTCCATAAAAGGTACCACCTTTGCGTTGACCGTTTCTAAGTGAGCATGGAAAATCATAATTTACGGATGTTACGTAGTCCAACAGTTTTTAGATGATACCTCAAAGTCTTCAGGAGACATCTGACTGGATTTTGATTCGCAAGAGCAATAATCTTACGGTTGCCTTTGAAAATATCATGCTTGGAGAAATATTCGTATTCACTTTTGACGTTTTTGCTACTTTTGCTATCTCCAGACCTTAAAAAGCTGACAGTCGTAATTACTTAGTCAAAAAATAAGGGAACACATGTTGTACTTTCCGTAAAATATGCATTAGAAATATAATGATAAAAATAATGATAATAATAACAACAACGATAATAAGAATAAAACAATATACTTTGCTAAGTTGAATTTAAAGATAATAACTATAAACTTATTTACATTCTACATAAACGGTTCACGACACCAGCGTGTTAATACTACGAGTATCATCGCACATCAAAATAATGATCTTAATGAAGGACAGACTCCCAAAGGTAGAAACAGCGAAGAACACTAATTACTATTGTCTGGAAACCAATTAATTCAGTCAACAGCTAAAGGGTTAATATCAAAGCGGAGTAATGAAGCTCTGCAAGTTGGTATATATTTTACGGCAATTAGCGTTTTCTGTTAAATGAAAATTTGCAAGAATATAATCAGGATGAATTTAGTAAGAACGATTTTATCGTTTTGATAGATAATGATTTTGCAGTACCTGTTGTTAAAGGGAAATATTATGTTGATGGGATGATTTTAGATGAACCGTACAGAATCTCTCTCTCTCTCTCTTCTCTCTCTCTCTCTCTCTCTCTGGAAAATTCTTTCTCAGCGATTCAAGTCACAATCTGGATTTCTTTAATCACATCCCTGGTCCCTTCGTCAGTATTTTTTTTTTAATAACTTTTTCTCGAATGTGACGTCGTTAAGTTTGTGAGACTAGAAAGAAAAACTGAATTCCTTTAAATCAATGCGAAACTAAAGAGAAAAAAAAAAATCTTTTTTCAACTTCTCAGACATTTTTGCGAAGGTTAACCGTCGACCTTTAAATCTTCGAAAATGGGCTTGTTTTATTTCAGAATTCAATCGCCAAAATTTTTCTTACAAGAATTTCTAGTCTCTAGGTAAAAATTTGTCAAGTTTTATGTTCCAGTTTCGAAGTCTTTCATATTATACAATGTGAAGCACTGTAATTAGTCGGAGTTGATGATGAACTTTCAAACAGAGATTCCAGATAATTGAGAGATAAGGATTTTGATATATTAAATTGAGGGAATTTCATATATCAATAATGTTTTGAAATTTAATCACTGTGGTTATTATCGTATATGTAATCATTACAAGTTCATTCAAGATACTCGGTTATGTTTCATGAAACCTGCTCGAAAAACAAAAGAAAATCTTGCCTCTTCATTATTAAAAGTAAATTGGGGGTGATTTAGAGATTGTTTCTTTCATACGGGAAGAGAAAGACAATTTGACAGAAAATAAGATATTGCTAATTCGTATATCAGATTAGCTACATCTACGAGCCGAAAAAAATTCGCATTAACTCTACCCGTCGATGGATTTTATCGACTTCTGATAACAAAGAAAAAAAATCCTTTACAAAAGAAAATCAGCTTCTTGCTAGAGACAGTGAGAGAGAGCGCTACCTCAATTTTGCTCATTTTGGAAGGACGTTTTGCAAATTTCAAAAAAAATATGAATAGAATGGTTTCCCTGGAACAAACGAAAATGGGAATTCAAATGGTATGATGAAGCGAGAGGAACAAAGCTTCAAAAGGAAACCTAAAGAAAATGTGAAAAGAGAAGGAAGGAGAAAATGTTGCCTTAAAATGAGAGAGACGAAAGGATAAAGAAAAGTGGGGGAAAATATATTTGGGTTCACTGTAGATATCAAATTCGGGACTTTATTTTTTTATGTGTTTGATTTATTTAATTTTACTGAGAATAAGTTCTTTCAAGATTTTAGATCCCGTAGAGAGGTAGCGCCCATCAGTGCACTTCACGTGGTGCGCTGTAGGCATTACTTTAAGGATCTTGGAAGAGTCCCTTCGGTTCCTAGCTGTAACCTCTTTCATAACGTCTTTTATTCATTTTACTGTACCTCTGTTCATATTCTCTTTCTTCTATCAGACTCTCCAACCTCTCTAACAATCATTTCATAGTGCAACTGCGAGGTATTCCTCTCGTCACTATCGAACCTTCTTATGGCCAATTTCCCTTTCAGTGCCGAATAACCTCATAGGTCCCAGTGCTTGACCTTTGGCCTAAATTCTATATTCTATTCATAAGAATTTAAAGGAAGATTGGGTGGAATATCTGAATTCTCTGGAAAATTAAAATATGAATTTAATTGCTTTATATACTAGGTTCACTTCCTTTTACTGCTGTAAGGCCCAGCTCCAGTTCCTCCTACTTTCAGCTTCAAGTCCGACTCCGAGATCGATGAGTCTAATTAACTCTCCTCCTTCTCAGATGACCGACTTTGCCAGGAACTGGAATTACTTCCTAGAAAAATGCAGAGTTGGATGAAAGCTCAAGTCAGGGAGGAGAGTTTTGTCATTTTCTGAATTCTGAAGAATAAAAAGGAAGCTGAAAAATAGCACTTTTAAATCAGTACTGAGTAATCGTTCGTGGCCACATTACTGATTTTTACTTAAACGAACAGGAAGAGAAGAATGTAGAATTTTGAAACATCGAATCGGTCATAAAAGCTGGTAATCAAACACACTCTTCAGAAATGGAAACATGAATGAGGAAAGAGCTGCTACCACGCCCGAAAAAAAAAGAGAGCGAGAGAGAGAGAGAGAGAGAGAGAGAGAGAGAGAGTAACTAGGTGAAACGTTTGCATTGATTTTTCAGATATTAAACCCATAAGACGGACATGTCTAAATCAGAAACGTAGGCTACCATCTGTCAGATATCTCTAACAGTATCATAAGGACTGTGGCAACGATGAGCCAAACTTTATGAAATAGGATATTGCCTTTTGAGAAACCTACCGACTATGTCTTCGGAGCGTTTCGTAAAGTGAGAAACAGGTAACTCTGAAGCCATCCTTCTAAATGAACGGCTTGTAAGTTGGAACACCGATAGACAATAATAGATTAAATGGCCCTCATTCTGCGTAGTACGCGTACAGAAAATTCTAAATATTAGCACTTTACACGAACTTAAAATTCCTACTGAACTATACAACTCAGGAATCAATAAAAGAAATAAGCTATACAACTCAGGAATCAATAAAAGAAATAAGCTACTCTTCTCACTAATATCATAACTTTTGGGCTTCATTCCCTCCTAGCTAGAAATTGAAGCAAAAAGAAACAACTCATCTCACGCTGAGTTTTCCACGGGATATGCAACCTTGATACAAACATTCAGCCGCATTTTCTGTGAAAATACGATTAGCCCTCAATCTCATGTAAACCCGGCTATTAGAGCAAAAAACTACTATTTCAGGTGAAACCTCTTTGGGAAATGAATAAAAACCAAACAAATTAAAAACGCCATAGGTAACAGGATTAATTCTGGTAAAAGTCCTTTTTTGTCTCCTATTTTCGGCGCAATATCTTTAAAAGTACTTATCCACGTGCTTAGATGCTAGGCAACCCCATTCAGAGTCTGGAAAAAGCTGCTCTTATTATTGAGCCACTTTTCTTGTATATATTAAAGGCACTGGAATAAGAGGTTCTTGGCCCGTGGACCTATTTATATAAAATAAATGAGCGTTACATAAACCCGCCAATACATACTGAGAAACCCATCCATAACATAACCACTAAATTAATTTATAATCATAGCTTTTATGTTTATTGAATTAATGAGATTAAAATAAAAAAAGAGGTGCTAAAGACACGTGTATGAATCACATTCGTTTTCTGTGCTCAAAACTCTAAATAATTAGCTCCTGTAAAAAGCGATTTTAAAAGTTATTGTTCATATGCCGAATCTTTCTCAGTGTCTCCAAGTCTATCATACACTATCAAAAATTCCTGCCGTCCATTATCATAACGTTTCGAAAACAGGTGGAAGGCAATGAAAGTAATAAGTTAAACATTATTTTGACCCAATTTTCGTTTTAAAAAATGAAGCTTCGTATTATCCCCATTCCTATTCTTTTCCCTGTCCTCTTATTCTGTGTAACTTCTAGATTGCCCTTTGGGCAAAAAATCAAAATCAAAATATCGCCTCTGACGAGTCATTCTCAATACCTATCACAACAGATTTTACTCTAGCTGACGTAGCCATCACAACTTTTCAGAATATAAAAGCGAAAAGACTTTGGGATCTCGAATCCCCTCGGCAAGTTCAGATGGAAAAACATTCTCCAAAATTTTTAATAAAAAAAAAAATCTTTTCCTCGCGGTTCCCTCTGAGGACTAATTGCTTCAATTCGGACCCAGGAAGAGGGAGAAATGGCAACTGCGGAAACGCCGTAAGGGAAATGAAAAGAAAAAATGAACTAGAGATTAATTGAGGTTTCGTAAAAGGGTCTCAATTTAACTTGTAAATCTGACCGATGAATAATTTATGTTATGAGTTGAAATAATTTCAAATTTTTATTTTTTCATTTTTTTTAATGAAGAGCAGAATTTAAGAAGTCTGGCCAATTCTGTAGAGTAATTATTAAGTGTAATGTAATGACATACATGCATATTTAATAATAATGGATTCTTTCGAATCTAGTTCCGTCGACGTCAATGATAAAAAGTAAATATATACTTTGCTTTTCATGGAAATTGGTAAACTTGCACCAAGGTTTTCAGATTCTCTTCTGAAAACCTTCACAGTTTTAAATCGTCTGGGAGACTTCCGTAGGGTTATTCCCTACCAAACTAAGGTCGTTTTTACCTTTTACATTTTTTTTTTTTTTTCTTACTGGAAAAGCAGGAAATTTGAATTCGTCCATGTTCTCTAAGTCCCCCATTTCAGAGGATACATACAAATAGAAAATGAGAGACACGTTAGTCTTATTATTATTATTTATTTATTTAATTTTTTTTTTTTGCTCTATCAAAGTCCTCCAATTCGACTGGGTGGTATTTATAGTGTGGGGTTCCTGGTTGCATCCTGCCTCCTTAGGAGTCCATCACTTTTCTTACTATGTGCGCCGTTTCTAGGATCACACTCTTCTGCATGAGTCCTGGAGCTACTTCAGCCTCTAGTTTTTCTAGATTCCTTTTCAGGGATCTTGGGATCGTGCCTAGTGCTCCTATGATTATGGGTACAATTTCCACTGGCATATCCCATATCCTTCTTTTTTCTATTTTCAGATCTTGATACTTATCTATTTTTCCCTCTCTTTCTCTTCAACTCTGGTGTCCCATGGTATTGCGACATCAATGAGTGATACTTTCTTCTTGACTTTGTCAATCAACGTCACGTCTGGTCTGTTTGCACGTATCACCCTATCTGTTCTGATACCATAGTCCCAGAGGATCTTTGCGTGATCGTTTTCTATCACTCCCTCAGGTTGGTGCTCTTACCACTTATTACTGCAAGGTAGCTGATGTTTCTTGCACAGGCTCCAGTGGAGGGCTTTCGCCACTGAATCATGCCTCTTTTTGTACTGGTTCTGTGCAAGTGCCGGGCATTCGCTTGCTATGTGGTTTATGGTTTCATTTTTCATATTGCACTTCCCACATATGGGAGAGATGTTATTTCCGTCTATCGTTCTTTGAACATATCTGGTTCTTAGGGCCTGATCTTGTGCCGCTGTTATCATTCCTTCAGTTTCCTTCTTTAGCTCTCCCCTCTGTAGCCATTGCCATGTGTCATCGCTGGCTAGTTCTTTAGTCTGTCTCATGTATTGTCTGTGCATTGGTTTGTTGTGCCAGTCCTCTGCTCTGTGTGTCATTTTCCTGTCTCTGTATATTTCTGGGTCTTCGTCTATTTTTATTAGTCCTTCTTCCCATGCACTCTTTAGCCACTCGTCTTCACTGGTTTTCAGATATTGCCCCAGTGCTCTGTTCTCGATGTTGACGCAGTCCTCTATACTTAGTAGTCCTCTCCCTCCTTCCTTTCGTGTTATGTATAGGCTGTCCGTATTTGCTCTTAGGTGTAGTGCTTTGTGTAATGTCATATGTTTCCTGGTTTTCTGATCTATGCTGCGGAGTTCTGCCTTCGTCCATTCCACTATTCCTGCGCTGTATCTGATTACTGGCACTGCCCATGTGTTTATGGCTTTTATCATATTTCCGGCGTTGAGTTTTGACTTGAGTATCGCCTTGAGTCTCTGCATATATTCTTTCCTGATCGTGTCCTTTATCTCTTGGTGTTTTATATCCCCTCCTTCTATTATTCTATTGTTTGATGTTGCTCCCATCTGGTAACTTTATCCCTTCAGTTTTCGTTACTTTGCCTTTTTGTATGTTGACTAAGGCGCATTTTTCTATTCCAAACTTCATCCTGATGTCCCCAGATACAATCCTTACAGTCTGGATTAGGGTATGTATTTCCTTGATGCTCTTACCATACAGCTTGATGTCGTCCATGAACATCAGATGGTTGATTCTGTTGCCTCTTTTCTTGAGTTGGTACCTGGCATCCATCTTCTGTAGTACTTTTGTCATGGGAATCATGGCTACTACGAAGAGTAGTGGGGACAGTGAGTCGCCCTGGAAGATCCCTCTCCTGATATTAACCTCTGCTAGTCTTATTCCAGAGCTTGTAAGTATTGTATTCCAGTTGCGCATTGTATTTTTGAGGAAGCTGATGGTGTTTTCCTCTGCCCCATACATTTTCAGGCATTCTATTAGCCATGTGTGTGGTATCATGTCGAAGGCTTTCTTATAGTCTATCCATGCCATGCTTAGGTTGGTTTTCCTTCTCCTACTGTTCTTCATTACCATTTTGTCTATCAGGAGCTGGTCTTTTGTGACCCTACACTTCCTTCTGCAGCCTTTCTGTTGGTGGGGGATAGTGTTTGTCTCCTCTAGGTAATTGTATAGCCTTTCACTGATGATACCTGTTAGTAACTTCCACATTATTGGTAGGCAAGTGATAGGCCTGTAGTTACTGTCTTTTTGTACTAAGGATGTTCTTCCTGTGGTCATCCATTTGGGTGCATGGTGATTTGAGATACAATGCTGGAGTTGTTCTGCTATTCGTGGGTGTAGGGCCTTGAAGTTTTTGAGCCTGTATCCATGGACTTCATCGGGGCCTGGGGCTTTCCAGTTTGGCATTTTCTTTAGTTGGTGTCTGACTGTGTCTGTCGTGATCTCTGTGAATCTTTGTTTTATTCTCCCTGTTTCTTCTTCCTTGACTTCCTTGTTGTGTGATACCGGATTGCTCCATGTTTTCCCAGAGTCTCTTACTTGGTTCGGTTTCAGGAATTTCTTGGTGGTTGTCTTCCTCTCTTAGTTGGCTGTATAGTCTTTTCTGGTTGGTTCCAAATAGTTTGTTCTGTTGGTATCCCTTATTCATGTACCGCTGGATCTTATGTGCTTTGGCCTTAAGCCTCTGTTTTACCATCTTCTATTGTGTTGTTTAGTCCCCTCTCTTGTACTTTGTATTTCTCGTTGAGTTCCTCCCTTGTTTTCTTGCTTCTTAGCCTTTTTTCTGCCATCTCTTTCAGTTTACTCAAGTCAGATCTCATCACCATGATTTGCTTTTCCATTGGTTTCAGTTGGGTTGGTTGTGCTGGTGGTGTTGGTGTTCGAATCCCCATCAGTTCTGCTACTAATCTTGCTCCTGCATATGCTAAGTTATTTGTTTCTGTGATACTGGTGGTGTGATTTCATTGACCTCACTTGTTTTCTCCCTTAATTTCTTGGTGTTGTAGGCTTTCATGGAGGGGATCTTTGTTCTCTCTGTACCTGGCTCCATCCATTTTCTAATCTTTTCTACCCATTCCGTCCTCTCTGTTACTTCGTCGGTGTTTCTTCGTGTGTCGTTGTTTGATACCTCACCATCCCTGTCGTCTTCTGTGGCATCGTCTCTCAGTTCATCTTCGTGTAATTCGTTGTCGTGTGACATTTCCCTTTCCAGTTCTTCTCTTTCTGTTGGGGAGAGCCAGTTCTGTTTCTTTATGTTCCTTACTTGGTCTGCCAGCCTCTGCTCTGTTTGGGGGGTGTTATTCCTCTCATTCCAGATGTTGACCAACCTTCTTCTATATACTCTCTCCGTCGGGTTGCTTCTGATGTAGCACCTCCATATTTCCTTATTTTCTTCTCTTGTCC
>NC_061094.1:50232184-50247342 GCF_015104395.2 Macrobrachium nipponense
TTATTGACTCTATCAACTAAGTCATCGCTCGATCGACTTCTGCTGCATCGTTAAATTGGCGCTTAAACAACCAATCTTTGGTGGTTCTTTATGCAGTCTTGTTTGAACGCATCTGTAAATATGCAAAAGATCGAGAATATAGGTAAATGAATGACGTGATATAGGAAATAATATTTGACCACGATAAACCACTAAAAAGAGTGTGGACAAATTTTCCACACTTGGTGTAGCAGGCAGTAAAATCAAGACATCACTACTGCACCTGATCATCTTGTCATCAAAACTTTCCTCCCCGTGGATACACTCCAAACCATGCAAAATAAAAACTATATATATATATATATATATATATATATATATATATATATATATATATATATATATATATATATATATATATAAGAAAAATAGTAAAAAGTCATTTCAAATAACGTAACACGTCTCCAGTTACTAAAGACCCTCTAGGTAGAGAACCTTGCGGTTATTTTAAACACCAGGAACCGCGGAAATTGAAGAGACATTTAGTGTTTCTTCTAATGGTAAACAGTTCAGCTAACAATTGTAGAGGAAAGCACAGGGATTCTTCAAGAGGAAATGTAATAGCATTCTAAGGTAACCAATGCGTACTGAATTTAAATGCTTTTATTAGATGCAGGTACACTATCACTGTTAATATGTCTTATATTTTCTCATACAGATAACTGTGGCAACATTAGTGCACTGGCGATTGAAATTTGAAAACAGAATATTATTACTTTAATATTATGCTAGATAATTTAAAGTAAAATAAGCTCGCTCGTTACCTATGGTAACTGGTCACATCACCAAGTCTTGTCTTTAAAAATTTATAACTGTGATGCGTTTGGAAAGCTGGTGTATTTGTCAGCCATTCAAAATCCTTCGAAGTAGTAAGCCAGCAGGATACTGTCCATGCTATCCATTTTTCAGATTTAGACATAAAAGGCGGCGTGGGCGTTTTTTTTTCTTTACCAAAACGCAATTTGTCAAACACGGTTTCCCAACGAATTTCCAAAATGTGTTACTAGTGGTAAGAGTATTTCAACCAAGTTAGAAAAACATACACACACACACACACGCACACGCACACGCACCACTAGGAAGCAACTAGCATTATTCGATTTAAGGTAAAAATACTCATATTCCATGCACAAAATATCTTGGTTTAATTTATGCTATCATCAGACGTTATGTCTCGTAGTTTGGTAATATATTAAATTACTCTTTGTGGCCTAGGCTACAACCAGTGCCTTCAAATTACGCATTTATTAACATATTATGTCATTTAAAAGTTATTTTAAGTGCTATTTGATAATCGAATAGATGAAAACTATTTCCTTGACGTAAATAACCTTTAAAATAGGTAACTGAAAGGAAAGATCTTGGTCAAGCAAACGCTAGACCTATGCCTGTTGATTTGGCAAGTATTTTTTCGTGTTTTGTCCTTTTAAAGACAGTGTTATATCAAATAAGTAAAAATTACTTTCTTACAATAGTCTTTAGATAGCAATTCTATCGAAGTTCGAGAGAAGGAGGAAAGTAGTCTTGTACTAGGCATATGTTGATTTTACCTTACATCACCCTTGTCCACTTTCAGTAGCAGTATCACCAAAATAATAGACGATACCGGAAGCCAGATTCCGACGTTAGTTTTACAGCTTTCTAGGGTTGTCATAAATTGCTGAATGTAAACAAAGAAGAGAAAAAACAAAAAAAAGGCAGATGTATTTCAAAAACCGTTAGAATGAGGTGCTTCCTTATGCATCACTAGGGAAGCTAAAATCAGGAGACTATACATTTTGAATGCTCACCTTGATTAGGCCAAAACTATTGTAGCCTTTCTTTCCCTACTGGATTGGATTATATCATTCCTCTTTTAAAGTTTATCATTTTGCAATAATTTATAAACCGATATGCCCTTAGTTTCCATAAATTACGATTCAGCTCTGTTTAATATTAAGTTCAATGATATTCTCCCTCCGGAATTCTACAGAGCTACCATTGCATTATTCTCCTTCCTAGCCCACTTACATTAGATGCGAGTGCAGATGGGCATGTTGGGATAAAAGCAATAACAGAAATTCAGTTTCAGCTGAACGCTCTACTTCCAAATGTCAAGTTAGATTCCGCGTTCCGCCCCTTCTTTGGTTTTATACGTTTACCATCTTACTGCACTTGTTTCATACCATTGTAGCTCAGGTTTATCTGTAGTTACTCAAGAGGACATGTTGCTATTTTTGGGTGTATAGACCAGTGTCTTCTATATAAATAGTCTGTTTGTGTTGTACATGAGAAGATGGAATTAGCCAATCAGCGGACAACGTCAGCAGTACTATTGCCGTGACAGGATGTTTATTGAAGACAATGTTTTCGATTTGTCAGAGTCAGACCAGTTCTGCCGAGTTGGTGCACAGAGAACATTATCCAGCGAATATTAACTTTCAGTGATATCAGCCAACAGCGAGAGGCTTGTTACATTCTACAATATACTTTTTATTCGTTTTCAAGCAAATTAATGGTAATGATATATTTCCAAAGTAACCATTTAGACCTTTTCTGTCTTTATTTCGCGATGATGGGTTATATTTGATTTACTAATTTATTTTTTCATAGATAACGGATGTATAAAAACCTCTGCCTCTGCGTCTCAGTGGTCCATTGTTTCTAGTCCTAGTTGTACCACTTTTATAGAATTATATAGTATCGTGTGTTCAGATTAAATGCATTTCACGTCAATGTTTTTATGGAACTTATTTGTTTTATTTATAGACTTGCTAAGCAGCCAGCAGTATAGAAGTCCTAGAGAAATGGATCGCTTCCCAAGATGCGTTTTCGTGGTCTTCAGTTGGGCAGTGGTCTGCTATGAAAGGAAAGAAGAAGAGGATGACGGATGTGAAGAAATGAAACCCTTCTAAGAAAAAAGATGGGAAGGAAAAAGTGAGTGAGGGGACAGGAGATGGAAAAATTATGGAATCAAGGAAGAGATGAGTTCCCCCCCCCCCCTCTGAATATATGTACATATATACATAATATATATATAATATATATATATATATATATATATATATATATATATATATATATATATATATATTATATATATATAAATATAATGACGGTGGGCAGACAGCTACACTTCCAACAGGGGTTCCAGCAAGGCAACAGCTCACAAGATTCATTTATTGAAACGCTTCGTGCCCCACAAATAATAAAATTTTATTTCTAGACTGATGATGGGCCAATGTCTGGGGGCATGAAACGTTTCAATAAATTAATCATGTGAGTTGTTGTCTTGCCGGAACCCCTGTTGGAATATATATATATATATATATATATATATATATATATATATATATATATATATATATATATATATATATATATATATATATATATATATATATATATATATATATATATATATATATATATATATATGTATATATATATATATATATATATATATATATATACATATATATATATATATATATATATATATATATATATATACTATATATATATATATATATATATTATGTATATATGTACATATATTTAGAGACTCATCTATTCGTTGCTTCCATAATTTTTTCCATCAAATCCAAGGTTCCCTCACTCACTTGTTGTTTTTCCTTCCCATTTTTTTTTCTTCTTGAAAAGTAATTTCTTCACATCCGTCATACCACAGGAAAATGATAGGCAGAAATCCAAGCGCTTTCGTCTTTACTAAGACACTGACAATGTCTTAGGAAAGACGAAAGCGCTTGGATTTCTGCCTATCATTTTCCTGTGGTAATCGCTTATTTAACGAAGTCACGTGCATCTACTGTGTTTATTTATATATATACAGTAAGTGAGGCGACTTTTGAGCGCAAGACAAATGAGCGCCGACAATTGAGCGCAAGACAATTGAGCGCAGTAACATTTGACGCCAAAAATTTTTATTTATTACAAGTAAACACTTTAAATTATCTCAAAACAGTTTATAAAAGGCAACAGAATTACTGTTTTAATCTTTATTTTTTATGACATGTAAAAATTATATCTAAACAAAATCATATAAAAAACAGAAATATGACGGCTTAAATTTTTAGTTATTACACGTAAAATACTTTAAAATATATCAAACAGTTTATTACTAATTTCTACTTCTGCAAGCTAATTATTAAACATATTGAACGAAGATATTCTAGTCGGTCTCTTGTAGATATTGGCTAACAATATTAACTTTTACATATTTACTTTGCTTTCATCTACATGCTGCCCAGTATCTATTCTGATAACTTTATTTGATGTATGATTTTGTTCAACTCTTAAAATTTCAATGAATTTGTAAATTGTAGGATGCATATGCCCTATTGACATCTGCATTGCCCGATGCCAACCTTCTAACGAATTATTTGTACGCGGATGTTTACTGATACACACTCCAGACGCTTGGAGGAAACAAAGCATCTCTTCTTCTTCCTCTCCTGCAAAGTCTTCCTATCCAAGTGTCTTCAGGAATTACATCATGTAAAGATTCAAATACATTTATTATATCATTGGGAGAACGAATGCCAAGGCCACTAGCATTTTTGAGTATTGCCGTATTTCTTCTCCGGTACGGTATAAATTAGTCAAACCTAAATCCTGTATCCTTCCTTTGCACTTTTATTTACACAACGCCATGACTCTTTGCCACTCTTAAGCACTCTGTCGAGTCTGTAACAATACCCTCCGTATAATAAATTTTGTTTTCCTTTGGACGATGTTATTTCTCCATTTCGTGGGTTCTCTGAACCGAAATAAATCAAAACTAATTTTCCTTTGAGAAGGCTTTGTTGAATGTAACGACTGGTTTTAACGATAATAACCAAACAATTATAATAGTCAAACAACAAATAAACAGCGTTGTTAACTATTCCTAAACCCACAGAATTTGAAAAATATACGAGCTGATTTTAACGATAATAACCAAACGATTGTAATAGTCAAAACAATAAATAAACAGCTTTATATATGTGTATATATATATATATATATATATATATATATATATATATATATATATATATATATATATATATATATATATATATATATATATATATATATATATATATTTCTAAACATTTTGTCTCTGAAGTTCTTATTTTCTTTCATACCTATTTTGAAATACAGCGCTCAAATGTCGGCGCCCAAATGTTACTGCGCTCAACTGTCTTGCGCTCAATTGTCGCGCTCATTTGTCTTGCTCTCAAAAGTCGGTGAACCATATATATATATATGTTTGTATATAAATAAAAAAAACTCTTGCTCTTAATATCTCCCTCATATCAAGTATGGTTTGCTTTCTATTTCTGCAATAGTTAAACATGGCGTTCATAACCTTAGAAAGAGAACCACCCTCGATATGATGGAGATATTATTAAGCGCAGAATTTCCTTCCTATCCGCTCTTGTAATCCTTCTGCCTCCTTCGAAAAGGAAGACAGAAAAGGCAAGAACGTCGTATTAAAGCTGCTTTTTTTCGAGGAGTCATAATAAAAGACTATTGTTATCACTACTACTTCTACAATGCTGCTACTATCACTAGCAGTACTAGTGGTAGCAGAGAGCTGTTATTATCAACATCATTGAAGCCCAAGCCCTTTGGAGGCATTAGGCCTAACGCTGATGCACCTGCTGTTGTGTCTTACGGCGGCCATTTTTCAAAAGTTCCGAGAATAGAGATACGGAGAGAGGGAGAAAGTGTATAGCAGATTTCTTTTTAGGATGAGTTTTGTCAGCGTTAATTTTTCCTCCTCCATCACCCACCCACTTAGAGGCTTTTATTCTGCAACCGCGTCGACATAATTATTTTGAACCATGTTAGGAATATTTTGGAAAAGATGATTTTCTCTTTCAGTTTACCATTTGGAAATCGATGACTGATTATGTCGTAACTTGGAGAGGAAAACAACATATTCCTTCTTTATGTTAACCAGCGTACTTCAGAAATCACGTAAACTTTGAGGAAATGGAAAAAATACCTTTTGATTAAGATACCAGGGAAAATGCTCATATCAAATAGCCTCGTGCGATTTTTTTTGGAATTAACAGTTATATATATATATATATATATATATATATATATATATATATATATATATATATATATATATATATATATATATATATATATATAGATATATATATATATATATATATATATATATATATATATAGATAGATAGATAGATAGATATAGATATGGCCACAGAGAGAGAGAGAGAGAGAGAGAGAGAGAGAGACATAGGATAATCGGTAGAGAAGTAGAATCCATTAGACAAGAGAGCGTTCAGATTAATTATGAAAAATCTCAGGAATAAAACACATCCACTTTCAAATCTACGACTGAATTTTGATCTTGGTTGAAAAGACGCAAACGTCACATACCTAAGAACAATTGTTTAAAGCAAAATTCATTGGAATTACAATAAATTGTTCCGAAACCGTAATATTTCTTTGAGAATTGTCAGCCAATTGGTTAATGTTCTCAATAATCGATTCTGATGGACGTTACACTCATGCAGGAAATTAGTCTCTCTCTCTCTCTCCTCTCTCTCTCTCTCTCTCTCTCTCTCTCTCTCTGATGATATCAGTCAGAAGCTTTATACTGAACATGGCCAACACTTCAGAATTCTTCTCTTACCGTACAAAGAAAAACGATTTTTCGTAAACAACATAAACAAAAATATTTAGGACTGTGACATATAAGCATCAATCCTCATGACATAAGAATAAGAACTTTCGTTTAAAAGCTACAAAGGTAAATGCTTTGAATGTCTGAATTGGGTTACGATTTTAAATAAATCACTGAACAAATTTCTTTAAGAATTTCGTGACGTCACAAAAATCCCAATAATTAATTTATTCTGAGAGATTCTTACCGATACCCTACCCCACAAGGGTGGAATGCCATTAGCGTGGAAAATGATGCCAATCACATCACTTCCACTGATGAGTAGCCGTTAATCAATCTTCTACTCATTCCACCTCGGCTACTAATCACAAGCTTCATTAGTCGTGAGATCAATTAATCATATCTGTTTAGTTTTTTAAGGTTACTTCGATTAATATCACGATGGTGAATACGTATATACATCGTCGAGGAACGCAGGACACCGGGGACAAAACGGTGTTTGATTGGTTCTGAATTGCAACAAAAACAACAACAACAACAGCAATAATGTAATAATAATAATAATAATAATAATAATAATAATAATAATAATAATAATAACAGTAATGATATGAATGATAATGATAATAATAATAAGTGCAATAATAATAATAAAATAATAATAATAAAAGCAAGAATAATAATAATAATAATAATAATAATAATAATGATAGCAACAACAACAACAACAACAACAACAATAATAATAGCTGTGCGTTTTATTAAACTGAATAACATTTAATTGTTTATTCATACTGAAAGTATTTTCTCAAACTTCCTCAGTAGGGAAGAATATTTCATTAATAATCATCTTTTGTTGTGGAAGCATATACCAATACTTAAAGAATAAAAAGAAACAGTATTGAACATAGTAAAGTAACCTTAAATAAAATTAAAACATCTGAGGCTAGAGGGCTGCAATTTGGCATGTTTGATGAGTGGAAGGTAGATGATCAACTTACTAATTTGTAGCCCTCTAGCCTCAGTAGTTTTAAAGATCTGAGGACGGACAAAAAAAGAAGAAAAAGAAGAAGAAAAAAAGAGCGGACGGACAAACAAAGGCCATTACCAATAGTTTTTAATTTTTAGCAAAAAAACTAAAAAAGACTTGAAGATAGGGCAGATCAGACGGAGGAAATGAAGAATTGAAGAAGAGAAGACTATAAAGACTTTGACTGAAGATGACCACAGCAAATCATAAGAGGTCACCGAAGTGTAAAGATTTCTCATGATCTTTAACCCTTGTGAGGAGGTAAAAAAGAAAAAGAAAAAGAAAAAAAACAGGAGAAAAAGGGGCCGAAGAGGTCCAATTCACCTAAGTTAGTGCAAAGTTAAGCCCAGGAGACAAACAATCTCTTCGTAATCAGAACTTTGCTTGCGAGGGAAAACTGCAAGCAGAGGTTGGCCAGGAAAACTGAAAATGAATCATTCTCTTAGTAACCCTCTTTAACCCTTTTTGTTTTTTGTTTTTTGTTTTATGTTTAGGGCGCATGGGGAAGCTTATTACAGGCTTTAAGAATAAAAAAGTACACTGCCTTAATCATGATATTAATATCACAATTTTGGTGATGTGAATAACAGAAGGTAAAGGAAAAGCATTTATGCACACACACACAAACACATAGTATATATAAACACACACATATACAATATATATATATATGGATGCGTGTGTGGTTGATATATATATAGTATATGTGGTGGTGGTGTGTGTGGTGTGTGTGCGTGTGTGTGGTATATATATATGTATATATGGGTGTGTGTGTGTGTGTGTGTGCGCGTGTGTGTGGGTTTATTTATATATATATATATATATATATATATATATATATATATATATATATATATATATGACTAGCTCTGCACAAACACACATGCATATATATATATATATATATATATATATATATATATACACAGAGAGAGAGAGAGAGAGAGAGAGAGAGAGAGCGATTCGCTCATCGTCGGGAGAGGAAAAAGTGTGTACCACAGAGGGTCTTGATCCACATTTATTTCCTTCTTATTCTTCAACAACACCCTTCAGACAGGAAACAAGTCCTGAACTTTGAAGAGCAAAGCTCAGAGATGAAATAGTCTGTGTGAATCTTGGAAAGGGTCAACGGTGAAAGGGTGGAAAGGAGACATTGAATGTTAAGTAGAAGTGGTAATCAAAGTTGCTGTAAGAGACCAAGCCTGCAGCGACCCCGACTAAGGTTTAAGCGAGAAGAAGAAGAAGAAGAAGAAGAAGAAGAAGAAGAAGAAGAAGAAGAAGAAGAAGAAGAAGAAGAAAAATATAAGATGAATAATCTAAAATAGACAGAGTGAGGTAGAAAACCTCCAAGTATCGTTATAATTCCCAGTTTCAGTAGGTAAGAGTAAGTTCTGAGGTCCAAACCAGCCCACTATACCTTATACAACCACACAGCCAAATTATTATGAAACCAAACCAGCCGACACCTAAACATTGCTTTATTCTTGGAAAAGGAAAACCTCCTTAAAAACATCTAAAAAAAAAAAAAAAAAAAAAAAAAGAAAAAAAAACTGCGAGGCGTGACTGGATTTCTCGGAAACAACAAACTTTTCCGAATTATCGGAAGGCGGCGGCAATTTCTTTTCTCGTCTCATTTTCATTAGCCATTTATATTCGAGGATCACTTCTAAGGGATTTTATATACTTGGCTCGGTAGCAAGAGGCTTCATTATCCGCAAAATTTGGGAAACCTCTGTTTGCTGTATAAAAGGTGAAAGATTACTAGGAAACAGTTACGAGGGATGGAAAAGAATGGCGTTAGAGAGATTTTGCGTTTCCTTCCTGGCTTAAGATGCTGATGATGAGAGAGAGAGAGAGAGAGAGAGAGAGAGAGAGAGAGAGAGAGAGAGAAATGTTATCATTCTTCTTATTCGAAAGATGAACCGTATTCATGTGGAATAAGCCCACAGGCGTCAATGACTTGCAATTCAAGCTTCCATAGAATATGATGTTCATGAGAGAGAGAGAGAGAGAGAGAGAGAGAGAGAGTTTAATATCATTATTATTATTATTATTAAAAAATTAATCCACAGGCGCCACTGACTTGCTCTTCTAGATTCCAAAGAATATGGTGTTTACGAGAGAGAGAGAGAGAGAGAGAGAGAGAGAGAAAGAGAGAGAGAGAGAAAAGCACTTTCAGGGGAGGTGATTTTTGTACCTTCACGGCTGACTGGCGTTACTGTGGAGGGTGGAAATTGAAAAACAATAAGAGATTTTGTCAACGAGTGAATTCCTGATGAAAGGTTAGGATTGCTGCTGAAAAATGACAGCATCATGGAATAGAAAGAAAAAAAATGCGTCAGTGGTTTTCATTGCTTCTCGATTCGAGGGAGAATCGGGGTGAGTGTCGATAGTTTGTTCCTGCTGAGAAGAAACTGCCTAGAATCAATGCAATCAAATTTCCTTTTAGATTTTATATATATATATATATATATATATATATATATATATATATATATATATATTATATATATATATATATATATATATATATATATATATAAGCGAATAATCCCACAGGAAAATGATAGTCAGAAATCCAAGCGCTTTCGTCTTTACTAAGACATTGTCAAGGAACGAATGACAATGTCTTAGTAAGACGAAAGCGCTGGATTTTTTACTATCATTTTCTTATGGTATTCGCTTATTTAATGAAGTCACATGCATCTACTGTGATTTTTTAAATATATATATATATATATATATATATATTCCATGATATATATATATATATATATATATATATATATATATATACATAGTAGGCTATAATAGTTATGACCATATAATGGCACTCAATCTCCCGTGCATTTAAAGGCTTTCCTCAATATGCACGAATCATATCAACATCAGTGTCTGAAATTTCTTGAGAATTCGAACGTCCCTGACCTCATACGAAACGGGAAATAACTCTTTCTGGAAGCACCCAGAGCAATATTTGGCCCAAATCAGAAAAGACGATTTTATTTGTGAAACGGGAAACAGTAATTTATTCACGTGGATCATATTTCAAAACTCCCATTTTCCTTGTTGTGAATCCATTCATATTCCAGGCGATTACTCAAACTCGTCAGCTCTATGACAGAGATATGTCACCTCCTCCAGTGGGATTAGTCTCCGGTTTTAATGAAATAAGATAAAACAAGGCATGATCTGACTTCCGCTTACTCGTGACGAGTACTAAACTCTACGGTTTTTTGGATTTTCATTCTAATAATTAAATCATAATTATCTTATCCTAAAATTCCTGTATCTTTAATTCAACGCGAAACACCTTTTTCAGACTTTTATAGGATTCTCCATAGGGCTTCCTTAACCCCTATTCCCCCACAAGAACAACAACAAAAAAAACAACAGCAAGAACAATAACAACAACAACAACAACAGCAAAGTACTTTACGTGCTTACTCCCCGAGTAAGCAAAAAAAAAAAAAAAAAAGAATCGGAGGCGAGTCAAAGGTACAAAGAGTGTTCGTAGATGAAAAGGTTACAGTAGCTTTTATCAGATTACGTCGAATGAAATAGTACCTCAATAAAGATAGTTGTAATGATTTTTTTTTCGAAGGTATCCAGGGAGGTGGAAAATATCACAAGTTGAAAATTTCTTTTTGGATTTAGTTGTGGCAAGAAGGTGCTTAATTAAAAAGTATTATTATTATTATTATATTATTATTATTATTATTATTATATTAATTATTGCTTAAAGGGACACCAGACTTAAACTTCTTCCTCATACAAATGTGAGTATCAGAATATGAAACAAATCCCTCAGTGACTTTCCGATATGTTCAAGTGCTTCAACAACTTTCATGGTTTACTTAGATTTCGAATAGGACAAATTTCGAAAGCTATAATATCTATACATTCGAGAGAGCGATGGTGTTTTTCTTTATGTTAGATACGGAGGGAGCAAATACAATCAACTACTGGGAAATTCAGTTGACAAAGCATTATGTATCTTGTAAGTTTTTCCTTCATACATACATACATACATACATACATGCATACATACATACATACATCCATACTTACATACTATAAATATATATATACTATAATATATATATATATATTTATATATATATATTTATATATATATATATATATTTGTGTATATATATATATATATATATATATATATATGTATGTATGTATGTATGTATAAGGAGAGAGAGAGAGAGAGAGAGAGAGAGAGGAGAGAGAGAGAGAGAGAGAGTTAAAATTACTGTGAGAGCGAAGGTCCCTTCTTGTTTCCCTTCTGGTTTACCGCAGTAAGAGTTTCACTGTCTTTTTTTTTTTCATTTTGAACAACCTTTTCCCTCCCCGAGTTACTATTGTCTAGTCATCTCGCGTCTCCTTTTATGGAAAATCAAAAGCCTTCCGGAATCCTTGGCTGGCTCCTCAAGGGACGGACCCCTTGCTGGAATCTACCGTCCGTACTAAGAATCCAAAATCCTTGAGATATTTCTGGAATTTTAATAGCGAGAGAGAAAATACTTGATAAGAGGTTGCAACCGAAGTCAGACACCGGGAAAAATTTTCTTAATCTTTTGAGGATACTATGATCGCTTTGAACTTTAAAGAAATTTTGGTTTAACTTCTGTTTATGCAAATTGACTTTTCCTTTACGCAAAACTAAAGTCCGTTCCCCCATCTCCACAAAACCTCTCCATAGCACTAACTGACCGGTCACCCAAAGGTAGAGCAGGTCTTGACGCATTTCCTTTCTCCCGGTTTTCTGACGAATGTGGGAAAATGAATCAAGGACCAAAACTTAGGGGTTCTCAATTCACTCACTGCTGGGAGTGGCATTAAACAGCGTTATTTCCCTCCCAACTTCTCTCTCTCTCTCTCTCTCTCTCTCTCTCTCTCTCTCTCTCTCTCATTAACACACATGATTAAGGCATCTACACGTTTGTCCTCCGAAGCATATTATCACACAAACGAATTTAACCTTTTTTTCTATGGAAACTTATATCTGAAGGCGCTGTTTTCACCATGCCCTCAGTCTAACGATTATCAAGACGCTGCAAGAGCTGTCATTGCGAGCAGCAGATGCAGCATTGCTTCCTCCCGGGGGTAAAATTCATTCCGCTTGAACTAGACGTAATTGCAACCCATTAACTGAACTTGAAAGCCAGGTCTTCCTGTTTCTCCTCACCTTCCTCTTTCCTCTCGCTTTCTTTTACTCTCTTTAGAGGCCATAACTTTCTTTTTCCATTCTCTTCAGTCTCGGGTTAAGTTTCCCGAGTGTTTTGTTGTGTAGAGTTTACTTAAAGGGTTCCACTCGTTATTCCGTTTCTGGGATCTTTCCTGGATGTGACAACCAAGGGTTTCGGGGGTGACCCCCAAGGGTTTTCAGGGGTGACTCCCCAAGGGGTTTCGACCCCTAAAACCCTTGGGGTCACTATCATCCAAAGGTTTTCGGGGAGTCGTTACTAGGAATAATATTTCTTTGGGGGGATTACTTTCATGTATTTATTTACAGTCTTTTGTTTATATTTTTGACGGTAATCCCCAACCAGGTTGTACTAAGCACGCCACACAGGTGGCTACATACCGGATTAAAACCCTTGGAATCGCTATCTATGAAAGATCCCTTTTCTGTGTCCTTGATAGACCATTTTCTCTCCTTTTTTTAATTTGTTTTTGTTTTCCAAGAGCATTTTCTTTTTCGAGAGTTCTCGCAAAACGTGGATTGGTTCTAAGCCTCAGGTAATGGTTACTCGTGGGGGATTATAAACTGCAGTCTCTCTTTTACATTGGACTCTTTAAGCTCTTTGAAGCACTAACAAGCATCTAAATAACGATTTATGTTAAAAGTAGACAAAATTATTTTATAATTATACAATGTGTCTTGTTCCGTTTGAAATCGCTGGTTATGCTTAATAAACTGAGTCCTACAGATGTCTAGATATTAATCCCATCATTAAGTATTGCCCATGAAACAGGTTAAAAAAAAAAATCTCGCTATCAACTACTACATCTGAGTGTAACGAAGCATATGTGTAGTGGTTGTTTGATTAACGTCACGTCATGTCCTGTAGGCAATATTAAAGGGTGTTTACAGCTTGCTTTCAGACTTTAGCTACATTTCCTCCTCCTGTTCCTGTATAAAAAAATCTAACTATTTCTTCTTATAACCTTTAATTCATCTTCATTTTACGAATTTTTTTATCTTGCTGTTCAGTCACTCTAACTCCCTCCAACATTTCATAAAATCAAATAAAGTTCTTCTTGTGTCACCTATCTTCTTTCCTCTTTTTTTTCATCAAAGGCTTTTCATTATCCATTTCTATTTTATTTTCCTTCATGGTAAATCGCAGCGCAACAGGAACTTAAAAAAACAAATATGGAAAGTGATACATTTCTTGACAACGCTGCAGCATCTATTCCACGAGATAAGCCAATTAAAAAGTCATTTCCTCTTCCCAGAGTCTCTGCACTGCAGAGTACCTGACGATACAACAGAAAAACTACACGTGGCAGCATTTTTTTCTTCAAGGTGTTATAGAAATGGAACATTAATTAAACGAACACGAGGACTACGGAAATGAACCTGCGTCTGATTTCATATATTTGTTTCCCTTCCCATTCTTTTTATATGAGCGCGCTTGGCGCATTATTGTGTACATACTGAGAGACATTACTTGAATCTGATGACTGGCTAAAGGACAGTGTTTCCGTGAGAAAGGTTTGGGTTTTAGTTTTCTGTTAAAAGAAAACGAATGAGTCGGCTTTGTCCATCAGTCCGCAGTTTTCCTGTCCGCCCTCAGATCTTAAAAAACTACTAAGGCTAGAGGGCTGCAAATTGATATGTTGAGCATCCATTCTGCAATCATCAAGCATACCAAATTGCAGCTCTCTGGCCTCCGTAGTTTTTTCTTTTTACATTTTATTTAAGGTAAGAGTTAACCATGACAGTGCATCTGGTGACAACACATACCAACATGGCCGGCTGAGGGTCTCATAATACTACGCTGCGCCATATATCATTACAGCGAGACTACCGAAAGATAGATATATTTTCGGAGGCCTTGATTATACGCTGTACAGGCAACTCGATTGCGCCGAAGAAAAATCGGCACATTTTCTACTTGTTTATATGTTAATTTACATTTTAAATAAATATCACAAGAATCCTTAGGTACGCAAACATACATAATACATGCTAATATTCATACACATACATGTTCAATTACATGCCCACAGTAGCAAAGGTAAAACAAATTTACTACGAAATCAAGCAGAGCATTAGTCATACTTTTCTTTTCACGAAAAAAGACCTAAATTGAGGACGTTGCTCCAGTGGGTAATAAGAGAACGAAGAGAGAATATTATGTGACGTTTTCCTCTTTATTTTCATGATAGGATGTGAAGCGTCATCATCCCATTCTTTCAT
>NC_061094.1:50247842-50262842 GCF_015104395.2 Macrobrachium nipponense
AAATCGACAAAATCTTTTAATGGCCAATTTCCCTTTCAGTGCCGAATAACCCCATAGGTCCCAGTGCTTGACCTTTGGCCTAAATTCTATATTCTATTCATAAGAATTTAAAGGAAGATTGGGTGGAATATCTGAATTCTCTGGAAAATTAAAATATGAATTTAATTGCTTTATATACTAGGTTCACTTCCTTTTACTGCTGTAAGGCCCAGCTCCAGTTCCTCCTACTTTCAGCTTCGAGTCCGACTCCGAGATCGATGAGTCTAATTAACTCTCCTCCTTCTCAGATGACCGACTTTGCCAGGAACTGGAATTACTTCCTAGAAAAATGCAGAGTTGGATGAAAGCTCAAGTCAGGGAGGAGAGTTTTGTCATTTTCTGAATTCTGAAGAATAAAAAGGAAGCTGAAAAATAGCACTTTTAAATCAGTACTGAGTAATCGTTCGTGGCCACATTACTGATTTTTACTTAAACGAACAGGAAGAGAAGAATGTAGAATTTTGAAACATCGAATCGGTCATAAAAGCTGGTAATCAAACACACTCTTCAGAAATGGAAACATGAATGAGGAAAGAGCTGCTACCACGCCCGAAAAAAAAAGAGACCGAGAGAGAGAGAGAGAGAGAGAGAGAGAGAGAGAGAGAGAGTAACTAGGTGAAACGTTCGCATTGATTTTTCAGATATTAAACCCATAAGACGGACATGTCTAAATCAGAAACGTAGGCTACCATCTGTCAGATATCTCTAACAGTATCATAAGGACTGTGGCAACGATGAGCCAAAATTTATGAAATAGGATATTGCCTTTTGAGAAACCTACCGACTATGTCTTCGGAGCGTTTCGTAAAGAGAGAAACAGGTAACTCTGAAGCCATCCTTCTAGATGCACGGCTTGTAAGTTGGAACACCGATAGACAATGATAGATTGAATATCCCTCATTCTGCGTAGTACGCGTGCAGAAAATTCCAGATATTAGCACTTTACACGAACTTAAAATTCTTACTGAACTATATAACTCAGGAATCAATAAAAGAAATAAGCTAATCTTCTCACTAATATCATAACTTTTGGGCTTCATTCCCTCCTAGCTAGGACTTGAAGCTAAAAGAAACAACTCATCTCACGCTGAGTTTTCCACGGGATATGCAACCTTGATACAAAAATTCAGCCGCATTTTCTGTGAAAATACAATTAGCCTTCAATCTCATTTAAACCCAGCTATTAGAGCAAAAAACTGCTATTTCAGGTGAAACCTCTTTGGGAAAGAAATGAAAAAATAAAAATCAAAAATTTAAAAAACGCCTTAAGGTACACAGGGATTAATTCTTTTGGTAAAAGTCCTTTTTTGTCTCCTATTTTCGGCGCAATATCTTTAAAACAAAAAAGTACTTATCCACGTGCTTAGATGCTAGGCAACCCATTCAGAGTCTGGAGGAAAAGCTGCTCTTATTATTGAGCCACTTTTCTTGTATATATTAAAGGCACTGGAATAAGAGGTTCTTGGCCCGTGGACCTATTTATATAAAATAAATGAGCGTTACATAAACCCGCCAATACATACTGAGAAACCCATCCATAACCACTAAATTAATTTATAATCATAGCTTTTATGTTTATTGAATTAATGAGATTAAAAAAAAAAAAAAAAGAGGTGCTAAAGACACGTGTATGAATCACATTCGCTTTCTGTTCTCAAAACTCTAAATAATTGGCTCCTGTAAAAAGCGATTTTAAAAGTTATTGTTCATATGCCGAATCTTTCTCAGTGTCTCCAAGTCTATCATACACTATCAAAAATTCCTGCCGTCCATTATCACAACGTTTCGAAAACAGGTGGAAGGCAATGAAAGTAATAAGTTAAACATTATTTTGACCCAATTTTCGTTTTAAAAAATGAAGCTTCGTATTATCCCCATTCCTATTCTTTTCCCTGTCCTCTTATTCTGTGTAACTTCTAGATTGCCCTCTGGGCAAAAAATCAAAATCAAAATATCGCCTCTGACGAGTCATTCTCAATACCTATCACAACAGATTTTACTCTAGCTGACGTAGCCATCACAACTTTTCAGAATATAAAAGCGAAAAGACTTTGGGATCTCGAATTCCCTCGGCAAGTTCAGATGGAAAAACATTCTCCAAAATTTTAATAAAAAAAAAAAATCTTTTTCTTCGCGGTTCCTCTGAGGACTAATTGCTTCAATTCGGACCCAGGAAGAGGGAGAAATGGCAACTGCGGAAACGCCGTAAGGGAAATGAAAAGGAAAAATGAACTAGAGATTAATTGAGGTTTCGTAAAAGGGTCTCAATTTAACTTGTAAATCTTACCGATGAATAATTTATGTCGTGAGTTGAAATAATTTCAAGTTTTTATTTTTTCATTTTTTTTAATGAAGAGCAGAATTTAAGAAGTCTGGTCAATTCTGTAGAGTAAGTATTAAGTGTAATGTAATGACATACATGCATATTTAATAATAATGGATTCTTTCGAATCTAGTTCCGTCGACGACAATGATAAAAAGTAAATATATACTTTGCTTTTCATGGAAATTGGTAAACTTGCACCAAGCAGATAGTGTTCAGATTCTCTTCTGAAAACCTTCACAGTTTTAAATCGTCTGGGAGACATCCGTAGGGTTATTCCCTACCAAACTAAGGTCGTTTTTACCTTTTACATTTTTTTTTTTTTTTTACTGGAAAAGCAGGAAAAGCATGTTCTCTAAGTCCCCCATTTCAGAGGATACATACAAATAGAAAATAAGAGACACGTTAGTCTTATTATTATTATTATTATTATTATTATTATTATTATTATTATTATTATTATTATTATTATTATTATTATTATTATTATCATTTTTTGGCTCTATCACAGTCCTCCCATTCGACTGGGTGGTATTTATAGTGTGGGGTTCCGGGTTGCATGCTGCCTCCTTAGGAGTCCATCACTTTTCTTACTATGTGGGCCGTTTCTAGGATCACACTCTTCTGCATTAGTCCTGGAGCTACTTCAGCCTCTAGTTTTTCTAGATTCCTTTTCAGGGATCTTGGGATCGTGCCTTGTGCTCCTATGATTATGGGTACAATTTCCACTGGTATATCCCATATCCTTCTTATTTCTATTTCAGATCTTGATACTTATCCATTTTATTATTATTATTATTATTATTATTATATTATTATTATTATTATTATTATTATTTGTTCTGTCAAAAAGAATGGCAGCATCAATGGAATTCGTTTTATACAAGATCTTTACAATTCTTTGTATTATCTGTTTTCTTCAAGACTGATATCTGCTAAGAGCTGGCCGATGTACATGATCTAGTTATGGAGAAAAGCAGAAGATCTGAATGTATAGTTAGTCACTTTTAGTTTTCTGAAAAAGGAAACTACTGGGATGGCTATTTGTCTGTCCGTCGGCGCTTTTTCTGTCCGTCTTCAGATCTTAAAACCTACTTAAGCTACAGGGCTGCGAATTGATATGTTGATCATCCACCCTACAATCATCAAACATACCAAACTGCAGCCCTCTAGCCTCAGTATTTTATTGAACGATAAAGTTAGCCATGATCGAGCATTTTGCACCGCTACAAGTGCCAACAACATAAGCCACCACGGGCCGTGGCTTAAAGTTTCATGGGTTGCAGCTGAGAGTTTCATATACCATTATGCGCTTTTCAGAAAACTCGATTGCGCCGAAGAAACCTTTTTACTTGTTTATTCTGGCACACCCAGACAGCGGAAGTTAAATATGGCGTAATATTATTATTATTTCTTTAACATTCGAAGTTATCACTCTCTGCGTGGCACACTGTAGATGGTGGTAATTATCCTTTGGAGAGTCCTCTCAACCCCAGCCGCGACCCTTGAAGCTTCTTATTTTTCGTCCGTTCTCTTCGGTCTGTTCTTATTTAGTTGTCCAACTTCTTTAACTTTGCATTCCTCCATATTTTATCTTCCATGCAAAACAAGATAATTTGGGTAAGCCCTATGAGAGTCATTTAGTGACGTTCACTGGACTTAGTAAGCAGAATAACAACAACAATAATAATAATAATAATAATAATAATAATAATAATAATAATAATAATAATAATAATAATAACAACAATAATAATAATAATAAGAACGATAGACGGAAATAACATCTCTCCCATATGTAGAAAGTGCAATACGAAAAATGAAACCATAAACCACATAGCAAGCGAATGCCCGGCACTTGCACAGAACCAGTACAAAAAAAGGCATGATTCAGTGGCAAAAGCCCTCCACTGGAGCCTGTGCAAGAAACATCAGCTACCTTGCAGTAATAAGTGGTACGAGCACCAACCTGAGGGAGTGATAGAAAACGATCAGGCAAAGATCCTCTGGGACTATGGTATCAGAACAGATGGGGTGATACGTGCAAATAGACCAGACGTGACGTTGATTGACAAAGTCAAGAAGAAAGTATCACTCATTGATGTCGCAATACCATGGGACACCAGAGTTGAAGAGAAAGAGAGGGAAAAAATGGATAAGTATCAAGATCTGAAAATAGAAAAAAGAAGGATATGGGATATGCCAATGGAAATTGTACCCATAATCATAGGAGCACTAGGCACGATCCCAAGATCCCTGAAAAGGAATCTAGGAAAACTAGAGGCTGAAGTAGCTCCAGGACTCATGCAGAAGAGTGTGATCCTAGAAACGGCGCACATAGTAAGAAAAGTGATGGACTCCTAAGGAGGCCGGATGCAACCCGGAACCCCACACTATAAATACCACCCAGTCTAATTGGAGGACTATGATAGAGCAAAATAATAATAATAATAATAATAATAATAATAATAATAATAATAATAATATTAACACGGACGAAAACAGAAAACATAATAGTGACGGTGATATTTATTACTGTTAATAATCTTGACCACAAAGAATGACTGATTTTGGGAAGATGAGTAAACAGAAATTTGTGAAAATTCATCACCTTGCCGGAATATTTGCCACTGACTGGGGTCAGACTTGCCTAACAAAATAAGGTGAAACAAGAATTTAGAAAAATATAAAAAAGATTTTTAGAATGCTTGGTAAATATAAAAAGAAAGAGATGAAAGTGAAAGATATTTCAACAGATGAAGCACACGACGAAGAAAGGTTGAAGAAGGGACGTGTGATTTCCATCTGAATTGAAATGTCAATTGAAAACAGAAAGTCGCTAAAAATGCAAGGAATGAGTCATGCATACTTCCAAAGCGGAATATTTTTAAGAAGATGCAGTATAATGACCGTAGAAGGGATCCATCGGCGGGAAATAGCGAATAAAGCTAAAGAGTGAATGGAAAAAGAACGAAAGAGGAAATAGAAGGGATATGCCCCACCGTGATTTCTTTGGAATGACTCGAGACACAAGGGAATGACTTCGACATTACTTTCCTCTGATTTCCCCTTGCGTTTTATTATAGTGTAATCAGAGGGTTAATGGTCTGAGATATTGCTCTTACATTCCACACGTATCCCAGATGGATATATTGTTCATTAATTTCAAAATCAGTGCTGCATGACAGTGCACCTCACGCAGTGCACTGTAGGTATTACTTAAGGGTCTTTGCAGCAATCCCTTCGGCCTTAAGCTGCAACCCCAGTCATTCTTTTTACTGTACCTCTGTTTATATTCTCTTTCTTATGCCTTTCTATCCAGCCTTTCCTATCAGTTGTTTCAAAGTGCAACTTTCAAGGTTTTCCTGTTGCACCTGTCAAACCTTTCTACTCTCAACTTCCCTTTTGGCGATGAATGGCCTCATAGGTCCCAGCGGTTGGCTTTTGGCCTAAATTTATATGCTATTCCGCAGTGCTGCATTCCCTAATAAGAAATATATCAGCTCTATCATTTGTATTATTATATATTTTTTGACATAAGGTTGCTTCCTTTACAGTCAAGGAGAATCTCCCTATTGTTTGCAGATTCCCTTATTGCCTATCCACTAATATCAATCTTTTGTGTCTTCAAGTTATAGGCTATAGATGTAGTTAAATGCATATCTCGTGTATCGCAAGAACAAACGTCCTTCTATCCTTTTATAAAAAAAACAAAGGGAAGAATATACTTCAACTTTGGTTAAAACATAAGATAAAAAAAGACTTCACAGATTAGCTGTTGAAAATAAACACATATTTATATATATATTCACGCAGTTTTGAGATGAGATTTGACCTGTATTTGTAATTTGAAAAAAATATAAACATGTTTTTAGAATGGCATAACGAGGCTTTTTAGCGAGAAACATATGGCCACACGGAAACGTGGAGAGAGAGAGAAAGAGAGAGAGAGAGAGAGAGAGAGGAGAGAGAGAGAGAGAGATCACTAGGCATTGATGTATGCCCATGATTTAAAATTCTCGTAGCTGCAGAATTTTTCTTGGTGATAGTTGTACGTATTGCTTATTGTGTTTTCAATAAATTCCTTCTGTTTTATTTTCATACTAACCTGCCGATAAATCCCACCGGTTATAATCATTATAGCGTAAATATTTCAAGAGGGCTAATTACAAAAGTCACGAACCTCATTAGCAAAACAAACTCGTTTGATTAGTTAGAGAGAACTAATTAAAGGAACTTGGACAAAATTTTAGCGGTGAATATCTAATGAGATGCGTCAAACAACTGTGATATATTGTCCATATCATGCTTGAAACGACGCATAAACCAAGAGGATCAAACATTATTCAATGATGAATTGATATTATCATGATAACTGGAAATCAACAAAAATTTGAAAATTAGTCTTGTTATGTTTCAATATAAGAGTAAAAGACAAGGGCCATTTCCTCGTCAGCGACCATTAACGTTGATGTGAAAACGATGTTAGGCAGCAACATCGTACACGAGCAAACATTCTCTCTCTCTCTCTCTCTCTCTCTCTCTCTCTCTCTTCTCTCTCTACACGTGTCCGTGTGGCCATATCTCCCTCACTAAAAAGCTTTGTTAGCCATTCTAAAAATCTATTTCAATTTTTCTCAAATTACAAATACAGGTCAAATGTTATCGCAAAACTGCGTGAATTGTTTAAAAAAAAAAGGGTTCATTAACCAGTTCTTTCGATTGGATATTTATGTGTGCGCCCACATATTCACCTGGTTAAGTGATGAAAGGTGTATGACATCCGTCATTTTTCCCTAAATTTCTTCTGCTGATGCTATCTTTTTGGCGTCGCTGAAGTCTGCAAAGGATTGCCTTGTTTTTAGGGGCTAAGAAATACTGGGATTGAAGTTCCTTCAATGTACATGATGACCTATTCATGACATTATATATATATATATATATATATATATATATATATATATATATATATATATATATATTGCTACGTTTATTGAACGCCTCGCCTTCCCAGCAGTTTTAATTAATTGGAGTTATGAATGAGGAGCCATGTTTTCTCCTAAAGCAACTGATTTTGGGAGAAAGCACGTCGTAGGAAGGAATTTCCGGTCTGACGGAAGTTTAGGGTGAGATTGGCAAGTCACAAGAGTAGCTAGGCCTCGAGATGGATTTTAGGTTGCTGGTTGTTGTTTATGCTTTCAGGCAGTGCCTGAGGCGGGATATGGAAGCCCCGTGATTCCAAGAGAACCAGCATCTTTCTCAGTCGACTGCAGTCATGACCTCGGACTGATGTCCAGCAAGCGAGCCTCCCACACTTAAGCCTAACGTCGTTATTGGCGCGCCCAACTATGAGACCAAGCCGGACGCCGCACTTTTCCACAAAGGTCGACTGAACATGGCATCCAGGTACGTCTAAAGTGTAAACTCCAAACCAGCACCTTTTACTACCATACAACTCTTGCTAATTTCATTTTCAAGTCTCACTTTTATCCCTCCTACATCAAAAGCCCTTTGTCCTCATCGGGCCACGTGCTTCCCCTTGTGACTTGTTAAAGACTAAGTCTTCAGTGCATACCTCAGTGAAACATTAGAGTTCCTTTGCCCCAGTGTTAGAGAACTGAATAATCGTAACTTGTGCAAGAAGTCCTTTCTCTTTTATCTTGTCTAATCTGGGATCCTTTTCCAGATTCCCTGAGTCACGTGTCAAGTCTGTCCGCCTGCAAGTGTTGCATTACCACAAGATTTTGAAACCAGCTTTATTACGTGAATTTCATTTTGCGCCAGCAATCATTCACTTGAGATATATTATTAGTCCATGTGGGGACCAGTTGCATTTACTTAAACTTGGTTGTTAAGCAGCCTCTTGTAAATAATAGCTGTAAAGTAATTAGCTGAGTTTCTGGCGACCTTTCCTCTAGAGTAAATGTTCACTTTAAATCCTTTTTTACGGTAAGTTCAAGCAATTCACTTTGTTTTCCCTCAACTATTCATGTTTACGTATTGGAGTCCTTTCAAGGCCGGCTTCATACGTAACAATATATATACATATATATATATATATATATATATATATATATATATATATATATATATATATATATATATACATATGTGTGTGTGTGTGTGTGTGTATATAAGCTAAAGAACAAGTATCTTATTAGATCTTACCCCGTAAGTGCCGTCAGTGCACCTCATGTGGCGTACTATAGGCATTAGTCAAGTTTTTTTGCAGCGTCCCTTTGGCCCCTAGCTACAACCCCTTTCATTCCTTTTATTGTAACCTCCGTTCATATTCTCCGTCTTCCATCTCACCCTCCGCCCTCTCCTAAAAATTGATTCATTGTGCAACTGCGTGGTTTTCCTCCTGTTACACTCTTCAAACCTTTTTACTGCCAATTTCCGTTTCAGCGCTGAATGACCTCATAGGTCCCAGCGCTTGGCGTTTGGCCTAAATTCTATATTCTATTCTTTGATTAGATCTTATTGAGGAGGAAGACAAACGGAGAGATCTATTGATTTTAGAAGACTATTCTAAACCTATATATAGATAGATGGACTGACAGATATATAAATTGTAGAGAGATAGATATTGAGATAGATAGATATCTAGATAGATAGATATATAGATAGATATTCTGACTGATAGATATGTAGATAGATATATTGAGAGATAGATATATAGACAGATATTCAGATAGATAGACATATAGATAGATATTCTGATTCATAGATATGTAGATATATATGTAGAGAAATAGATATATAGACAGATATTCAGATAGATAGATATATAGATAGATATTCTGACTGATAGATATGTAGATAGACATATTGAGAGATAGATATATAGACAGATATTTAGATAGATAGATAATATAGATAGGTATGCAGATAGATAGATATATAAATAGATAATTAGATAGATAAACGTTAACGCAACTCTCCTCATCTTGTAAAGAAATACTCCCAGATACGTGAATAGATTCCTGTATATGATGATATTTCCTTTATTCTTCTTCTACTTCTTCTTCTTATCTCGAAAAAGGAAGAACCCGAGAGGAGGCGTAATCTTAGTAGAGACCTTCCTTATGAGTATGTTCCTTTCCCTCGGCACAGAATTACTGTCCTCTTAATTGCTCGAGTTTTCCGATCTTTATTCCTGTCATTAGCGAGGCCATTACTTCCTTGGGACCCAATTAGCTTCGTTTCTTTTTTTATTTTTGGACTTTTTTTTTATTTTTTTGCTTTCTTCTTGGGCGCTGTTACCTAAGCACTGAGCCTGATTCATTTCAGCTTTTACTGTTATTGTTATTAACCTGCTCCGAATTCCTCTAGTTTTGTATCATTGAAGAGAAATATTGAAATATTTTTGTTTACCTAATTTTGCTTTTTCATCATGATCATCAAAAGCTTTATTTTTCGTTTTTCAACCATTTTGCTCACATTATTCATTCAAAAATGTGATCCCATTCCCGTTTCATTCACTTATTTTCCTTTGCAAATCATTCGCATTTCATTCAGCCATTCATTCATCAAAAAAAAAAATGAATGCTGATTTTTTCGGGAATTTTTCATTCGGGTGAATTAGGTCATGCAGTGTATGTCTCAGTTACGGAGAGAATTAAAAAAGAAGAAGTCAAGTTTTCGCTTTACAATACGGCTGTGTTTTTAGAGGCTGCTTACGTTGCTTCGAAAAGTTTCTAAGACTTTATGGCCGCCGAGCCGGAATAAGGGCTAATCAAGGGAAGAGGATATATAAAGTAATAATAATGTTAATAATTACTTTATACCTCTCTATTCCGAATAAGTATAAAGAATATCAACACTAAAACATCATAATGTTAATGAACTACGAGCACTTCAAAGCGATTCCATCTCATCATAGTTTGAAATAGTTCAGTGGAATTGAATAAAACTCAAGTGGGTCATAGCAATACTGGGCGTTTTTACGGGGTAAAGGGTCAAGCTCTGAAATGCCATTTCACTGAACATAAAGTTCGCGCTTTCGACTACTAGAGAGCCAAGGGCAATGCGAGAGAGAGAGTGAGAGAGAGAGGAGAATTAGGCTAATGGTCTTAATGCCTTTTAAAGATTCCTTTTCTGCTAACGATTCGTCTAAAAAAATATTTTCCATAAATTTTTCGGCTGAAAGACATCAGATGAATATTTTACACAGCTATTTCAAAGGGGTACGTCTCTTCTGACTCTGCGTGACCTTTCATAATCATCCTTTAAAAAAGAGCATTACTATGTGCAAAGTTATTCCTACAATTTATGCTAAAAGCCAGGAGAATTACAGAATATTAACCATGATCCAAGTACAAAAATTCTTATGCATATCAAAATAAGAAATGAAATGTTGACAGCGATAAAATAAACCTAACATTTTGTACCATGTATATAACCAGCCTTTGTATATATCCTATTAGGGCAGACGGACAAGGCGATATCTAAAAAGCACTAAGGAACTTTTCAGTCTATGATGATATGCTCTGCTTAATGCAATTCAACAGAATACTTCCATCGCTGCTTCAAAAAAAACGTTATCATAAAATGAAATGCATTTTATCTGTTATTAAAACATCCCTGAAACATATATAGTAAATGCAGAAATATTGATATTGCCAAGCCATGAAGCACTCGCAATGAAAATAACCGATGACGGTAGCTATAAATGTTATCTCTCTCTCTCTCTCTCTCTCTCTCTCTCTCTCTCTCTCTCTCTCTCTCTCTCTCTCTTTCAAGGACTGAAGTTCAGCAGAAAATGAGATTCCCATTTTCAAAATTGGTATCACCTCAGGAGTACTGACAAACAACAACTTAGCAGGATTAGGTTTATTGTACATCAATCACTGATTCTCTCTCTCTCTCTCTCTCTCTCTCTCTCTTCTCTCTCTGTGAAAATTAATGTATAGAGGATTCATTTTCCAAAAGTCGACATAAATTTACCATTTCCGCTAGAATGGATTTACTTTGTCTAGAATCATTAATCAAATTAGTCATTATTGTCCTCCATCAAAACATTTTCAGTTTATTACTCTTACAAAGTGTGCACTAAAAAAATAGATTTGAGTTATATATAGAAGACTAGGCGTCCACACAATATCTATATATAATATATATATATATATATATATAAGACTAGGCGTGCATATAATGGCTAAATTGGTTATATAATTGTTTCAGGTATTTTGAAGCAATATGAGTTCTCGCCAATTTCAAATTCTGTCAGTACCTTATCTATTTATTCATTCATTTATTTCCTTACGTATTTATTGAGAGACAGACAGACAGACAGATTTTATACAGTATAATTCAGAAATCAGTAAGGTCAGATCCAGCTTGTAAGGACTGATTACTCCTGCTGGTAGTCAGGTAATCATTTGTCAACTGTTCCTCCAGTGCTGGGATGAGGAAGGTAACTAACCCCTTTCCAGGGAACTCATCAACATTTGCAACTCTAATTAGTATCATTTTTTAATACTTTTTACTTGTACACAATTTTTTAACCTAATGCATTTTAGATGCGATGCATGAATGCTGAAGAGTAAGTGTTTCAAAACAAAATTTTCATTGCGTTTATTTTCATTTCAATAAACGTTCCTCCTCGGCGGTCTAATCTTGATAGTCTCTGGCTAGAATATTCTTAAAATTAGTCAGTCAATCAAATGGTGTCTTTGTTAGTTCATGAATTAAATCATTTGAAACCGTTGAACATAGAAGCTGAAAAAATAGCGTCAGATGTTTATATCGTAAGGAGAAGAAGGAAAATGAGAGAGAATATGCTTGGCTAAATTTAAAGTCTGTTCTCTCCTAGAGAGGAATGTCAGTAACAGGTTCCCGTCTTTCACCAATAAGCTTTCTTATGTACTCGATTTACCTCATAACCCAGTTGTACGTAGTAATATGATATGAGTTTTTTCAGCCTTATCAGTTTCATCTCTCTCTCTCTCTCTCTCTCTCTCTCTCTCTCTCGTTCCATTCCTAGATCATCATCATGTCCCTTCAGTTGGGCATCTATTGTAAGATGAATTTTCTCTCTCTCTCTCTCTCTCTCTCTCTCTCTCTCTCTCTCTCTCTCTCTCTCTCTCTCTCTCTTGCTTTCTTAAGCCAAATGTTCAGACCTAACAACTCTTCCGAGTTTCTCTCGTCTTTAAATTTTGCTTTAAAAATATATATGACAAATGAGCAAAGAGCCATTGTCTTTCGGTTGCCTTCCACTTTTATCAAGTCCTTTTTATTTTCGGGACTCTGTTCTTAACAGCACCATCTAATTTGCATGAAAGAATGGGAGGATGACGCTTCACATCCTATCATGAAAATAAAGAGGAAAAAGTCGCTTAATATTCTCTCATCGTTCTCTTATGACTCACTGGAGCAACGTCCTCAATTTAGGTCTTTTCTTGTGAAAAGAAAAGTATGACTAATGCTGTTTGATTTCGTAGTAAATTTGTTTTACCTTTGCTACTGTGGGCATGTAGTTTAACATGTATGTGTATGAATATCAGCATGTATTATGTTTGTCTACGTATCTAAGGATTCTTGTGATGTTTATTTAAATGTAAATTAACATGTAAATAAGTAGAAAATGTGCCGAAGTTTCTTCGGCGCAATCGAGTTTCCTGTTCAGCGTATAATCAAGGCCTCCGAAAATATATCTATCTTTCGGTAGTCTCGCTATAATGATATATGAGCCGCAGCATATGAGACCCTCAGCCGGCCATGGTGGTCTGTGTTGTCACCAGATGCACTGTCATGGTTAACTCTAACCGTGAATAAAATGTAAAAAGAAAAAACTACGGAGGCTAGAGGGCTGCAATTTGGTGATGATTGCAGAATGGATGCTCAACATATCAATTTGTAGCCCTCTAGTCTTAGTAGTTTTTAAGATCTGAGGGCGGACAGAAAAAGGGCAAACTGGCCGACAAAGCTTTCTCACGGAAACACTGTCCTTTAGCCAGTCATCAGATTCAAGTAATATCTCTCAGTATGTACACAATAATGCGCCAAGCGCGCTCATATAAAAAGAATGGGAAGGGAAACAAATATATGAAGTCAGACGCAGGTTCATTTCCGTAGTCCTCGTGTTCGTTTAATTAAATGTTCAATTTTTATAACACCTTGAAGAAAAAAATGTTGCCACGTGTAGTTTTTCTTGTTGTGTCGTCAGGTACTGTGGCAGTGCAGAGACTCTGGGAAGAGGAAATGACTTTTTAATTGGCTTATCTCGTGGAATAGATGCTGCAGCGTTGTCAAGAAATGTATCACTTTCCATATTTGTTTTTTAACTTCCAGTTGCGCTGCGATTTACCATGAAGGAAAAATAAAATAGAAATGGATAATGAAAAGCCTTTGATGAAAAAAAAGAGGAAAGAAGATAGATGAAACAAGAAGAATTTTATTTGATCTTATGAAATGTTGGAGGGAGTTAGAGTGACTGAACAGCAAGATAAAAAGATTCGGAAAATAAAGATAAATTAAAGATTATAAGAAGAAATAGTTAGATTTTTTATACAGGAATAGGAAGAGGAAATGCAACTAAAGTCTGAGCTGTAAACACCCTTTAATATTGCCTACAGGACACAACGTGACGTTAGTAAAACAACCACTACACCTATACATCGTTACACTCAGATGTAGCAGTTGATAGCGAGTTTTTTTTTAACCTGTTTCATGGGCAATACTTAATGATGGGATTAATATCTAAACATCTGTAGGACTCAGTTTATTAAGCATAACCAGCGATTTCAAACGGAACAAGACACATTGTATAATTATAAATAATTTTGTATACTTTTAACAGAACCGTTATTTAGATGCTTGTCAGTACTTTTCTGCTTCATTTTCCTTAAAGAGGACTTTTGTGTTCTTCTTCTGCTATTACTGAGTGTTATCCTGTATCACTTAAGACAGAGTCGGGGTGTGGATTCAATAAGAATAAATCATAGTAGTTATATCATGATCAAAACGTGATTATGGAATATAATATATTACAATTCAAGATGTTTTTGAAAAGCTACAGCCCGTTCGGTTCTCGAAATCGATCAGGTGTCGTGGTAAATTCTGTAAAGCAATAGACTGACAAGATATTAAAGCAGTTCCACACTAGGAATGAAATGGAAGAGAAATTAAAAGACAACCTCGAAATATTTGGTGCAATCATTATTATCATTATGAATTCTTCAAATTAAACACTGATTCATACTTCTCAACCCTTATAAAACTAGCCAGAAAAATATGATACGGAACGAAGGATAAAAACTGGAAGAAAACTCTCTGCTCAGTCCACTGTGAAAGACAGACAGCCGTTTATAATCCCCCACGAGTAACCACTCCACGTTTTGCGAGAACTCTCGAAAAAGAAAATGCTCTTGGAAAACAAAAACAAAATAAAAAAGGAGAGAAAAAGCCTTCAAGGACACAAAAAAGGGATCTTTCATAGATAGCGATTCCCAAGGTTTTTAATCAGGTATGTAGCCACCTGTGCGGCGTGTTTAGTACAATCCCGTTGGGGATTACCGTCAAAAACATAAACAAAGGACTGTGAATATCATGAAATAGGAGTTACCCCCGAAACTCTTGGGTGATAGTGACCCCAAGGGTTTAAAGGGGTCGAAACCCCCTTGGGGTCACCCCCG
>NC_061094.1:50267842-50270342 GCF_015104395.2 Macrobrachium nipponense
ATATATATATATATATATGCATGTGTGTTTGTGCAGAGCTAGTCATATATATATATATATATATATATATATATATATATATATATACCCACACACACGCGCACACACACACACACACACCACACATATATATATACATATATAGTATACACATACACACACACCACACATATATATATATATATATATACCCACACACACGCACGCACGACACACACACACACACACATATATATATATATATATATATATATATATATATATACCAACAACACACACATCCATATATATATATTGATATGTGTGTGTATTTATATATCTATGTGTTTGTGTGTGTGTGCATAAAGCTTTTCCTTTACCTTCTGTTATTCACATCACCAAAATTGTTGTATTTATATAATGATAAGGCAGTGTACATTTTTATTCTTAAAGCCAGTAATAAGCTTCCCCATGCGCCCTAACCAAAAAAAAAAAAAAAAAAAAAAAAAAAAAAAAAAAAAAAAAAGGGTTAAAAAGGGTTACTAAGTGAATGATTCATTTTCAGTTTTCCTGGCCAACCTCTGCTTGCAGTTTTCCCTCGCGAGCAAAGTTCTGATTACGAAGAGATTGTTTGTCTCCTGGGGCTTAACTTTGCACTAACTTAGGTGAATTGGAGCCTCTTCGGCCCGTTTTTCTCCTGTTTTTTTTTCTTTTTCTTTTTTTCTTTTTTTTACCTCCTCACAAGGGTTAAAGATCATGAGAAATCTTTAACACTTCGGTGACCTCTTATGATTTGCTGTGGTCATCTTCAGTAAAAGTCTTTATAGTCTTCTCTCTTCATTCGTCCGTCTGTCTGCCTATCTTCAAGTCTTTTTTAGTTTTTTTGTAAAATAAAACTATTGTAATGGCTTTGTTTGTCCGTCCGCTCTTTTTTTCTTCTTCTTTTTCTTCTTTTTTTGTCCGCCCTCAGCTCTTTAAAACTACTGAGGCTAGAGGGCTACAAATTTGGAAAGTTGATCATCTACCTTCCAGTCATCAAACATGCCAAATTGCAACCCTCTAGCCTCAGATATTTTAATTTTATTTAAGGTTACTTTAATATGTTCAATACTGTTTCTTTTTATTCTTTAAGTATTGGTATATGCTTCCACAACAAAAGATGATTATTAATGAAATATTCTTCCCTACTGAGGAAGTTTGAAGAAAATACCTTTCAGTATGAATAAACAATTAATGTTATTCAGTTTAATAAAACGCACAGCTATTATTATTGTTGTTGTTGTTGTTGTTGTTGTTGCTATTATTATTATTATTATTATTCTTGCTTTTATTATTATTATTTTATTATTATTATTGCACTTATTATTATTATCATTATCATCATTATTCATTATTATTATTATTATTATTATTATTATTATTATTATTATTATTATTATATTATTATTATTATTATTATTATTATTATTATTATTATTATTATTATATTATTATTATATTGTTATTACTATTGCTGTTGTTGTTGTTGTTTTTGTTGCAATTCAGTAACAATCAACACCGTTCCCCGTGTCCCGCGTTCCTCGAAGATGTATATACGTAATTCACCATCGTGATATTAATCGAAGTAACCTTTAAAAAACTACAGATTATGATTAATTGATCTCACGACTAATGAAGCTTGTGATTAGTAGCCGAGGTGGAATGAGTAGAAGATTGATTAACGGCTACTCATCAGTGGAAGTGATGTGATTGGCATCATTTTCCACGCTAATGGCATTCCACCCTTGTGGGGTAGGGTATCGGTAAGAATCTCTCAGAATAAATTAATTATTGGGATTTTTGTGACGTCACGAAATTCTTAAAGAAATTTGTTCAGTGATTTATTTAAAATCGTAACCCAATTCAGACATTCAAAGCATTTACCTTTGTAGCTTTTAAACGAAAGTTCTTATTCTTATGTCATGAGGATTGATGCTTATATGTCACAGTCCTAAATATTGTTATGTTGTTTACGAAATCGTTTCTTTGTACGGTAAGAGAAGAATTCTGAAGTGCTGGCCATGTTCAGTATAAAAGCTCTAGCTGATATTATCGGAGAGAGAGAGAGAGAGAGAGAGAGAGAGAGAGAGAGAGAGAGAGAGAGAGAGAGAGAGAGACTAATTTCCTGCATGATGGAACGTCCATCAGAATCGATTATTGAGAACATTAACCAATTGGCTGACAATTCTCAAAGAAATATTACGCTTTCGGAACAACTTATTGTAATTCCAATGAATTTTGCTTTAAACAATTGTTCTTAGGTATGTGACGTTTGCGTCTTTTCAACCAAGATCAAAATTCAGTCGTAGATTTGAAAGTGGATGTGTTTCATTCCTGAGATTTTTCATAAACTTAATCTGAACGCTCTCATGTCTAATGGATTCTACTTCTCTACCGATTATCCTATGTCTCTCTCTCTCTCTCTCTCTCTCTCTCTCTCTCTCTCTCTCTCTCTAGCTGCTATATATGTGTATATGTATGT
>NC_061094.1:50275342-50300342 GCF_015104395.2 Macrobrachium nipponense
ACACCACGTTCAAGAATAAAAGAAGAAGAAGCAGGGATTAAGAGAGAGAGAGAGAGAGAGAGAGAGAGAGAGAGAGAGAGAGAGAGAGAGAGACAGACAGAGAGGGAGACAGAGAGAAAGAGAGAATCAGAGAGCATCAGTAATCAATGAGCAATAAGCAATAAGCCTAATATTCCTTAAGTGGTCGTTTCTCCCTTGTGTTACGTGGCGTTCATTTTGAAGATGGAACTGGCATCTTCTTGTGTAAAACAGATTACGCTTAAGAAGAAAATGAAGGTCTCATCTTTTATAATATTACCGGTACCAAAAGCTGTTCTTTTGCTATCACAGATGGTCTTGCAGCATGAGATGAAAAGCTTAGAGATAAACGATGGTTTTAATTATGATGGATAAGACACTAGAAATAATTCCATGAATATATTAGATGTTATCACATCAGAAGAGATATCGCAAAAAGCTTGTTGCTGAGCACAGTTCTTCAGCGATTAAAAGCTTAGAATTTTTTTTTATTATTTCGTAATGAATGAAAACAGTCGGTTCAACGGCTCGACCGTTGAAGTATCTCACAAAATGTAGCGTCTTTTGCAGTGATGTCGAGATTTCAATAGTTGATTTGATTATAACAGTTTCAGGCTATCAAGCCAAGCACTGGGGCACTTCCTGCCAATCAGCGCTTAAGACAGTAAAACGAAGGAGTTGGAGAGGTTGAACAGCAAGGAGATGAAGTTCAAGGATTTTAAGGTACAACTTAGAAATAATAGTTAGAGAAGCTGGACAGCAAGACTGAAGCGGGAAAAGAAGTAAAGTGAAAGGCTAAAAAGGTGGGTACAGCTAAGGGCCGAAGGGACGCTGCAAACGCCCTTTAGTATGCCTACAGTGCACCACGTGAGATGCACTGAAGGCACTAACAGCCTACGAGGAACATTTCAATATTATTTCCCTTTGTTTGTTTATATATATATATATATATATCATATATATATATATATATACATATATATATATATATATATATATCTTTCCCCTTCGGTACATATATGAAAATATATCAATTCCGAGGTAGAGCGAATTAGATATTAAAGGACATTTGTAGCTCGAATGATTTATATGAATCACGGTGATGTGATAATTATTCATATATATATATATATATATATATATATATATATATATAATATATATATATATGTGTGTGTGTGTGTGTGTGTGTGTATATATTACTATATATATATATATAATATATATATATATATATATATATATATATATATATATATATATATATATATATATATATATATATATATATATATATATATATATATATATATATATATATATATATATATATGTATATATATATATATATATATATATATATATATATATATATATATATATCAAGTATGATCTGCAGAAGACAAGAGAGAGCGTCTGCGAAGCTTCAATTTACTAAAGAAGCCCGAAGCTATTCACTTCGACTAAGAGCTACTTCTCTCTCTCTCTCTCTTCTCTCTCTTCTCTCTCTCTATCTCTCCTCCTGTCTCTCTCTCTCTCCTTGCATCTCGGAAAACCCCTCGTATAAAAGAACACTTTCTTTTAAAGCCCCCGAAGGTTAATTGGGACCCAGCTGGCGAAGGCCCTGTGAAAAAATGGCTGCCGGCGTCGTGTCGCGTCTAGAAAATCCGAATTACGTATGCTGGCTTTACGTCGAACCCCGTGTAAAAAAAAAAGGGGGGGGGATCTCATTCCAATTAATTCCTGATAGAAGTTAGAAACGGGATTACGAAAACTTATAAAGATTATTTGACTAGATTCCTCTCCCCCCAGCACCACCACTCCCCTAAACTCTCTCTCTCTCTCTCTCTCTCTCTCTCTCTCTCTCTCTCTCTCTGTTGGTACTTTGCGAGGTTTGTAGGGTCATGTTCAAGTCTAGAGACTTGACTTTAACACCCTCACTCTCATCTTCCTTAAAGAAGGATGTTCAGTTTACTTTAATTATTGTGAAATATTTAAATTCGCTTCGAACTTTATTTATTTTTTCTTATTTTATAGGTTCTTAAGGCCGTCATTTGCTACATACCTTAGCCATATATCCTGATCACATTTTATTTCACAATATTATTTGATATCCAATCAATATTTTTTATTTTAGTCCGATCCTTTTTTCGTTTCGAATGCTAATGTCATGTAGAGTAATATTTTACGAGAAGAAAAGAAGTTATCTTTCATTTCAGTATTTACACGAAGGACTGCTGTGGAAAACGTATCTTGTACATCGGCACTTTAAAATTAAGGCTGTGAATGTTAAGCAAAGTAAAACGAAGAAAAAATCATATTTATATAAAATGAAATTTCCAGAATATAACACAAGGTAATTTGAGTGCAATCATAAAATCAATTTCAAAAACAACGAGTGTAAAAGAATGGAAACTCTCTACAGTAAAATTAGCTGCAAATAAAATTCCGTACATAAAGTTTAAAATAAAATGGAGCTAAGATTTTTTTTTTAAAGTTGCTATCGGCAGCCACGCGAAAAAGGTATAGTACGCCCTTTGATGAAATGCAGTCTAGACTTAGGCTAAAGTTTGTGTGTGTTTGTGTGTGTGTCTATGTGTGTGTGTATGTATTTATGTATGTGTATATAGATTACATAAGATGCTAATATTTGTTCTTATTGATCCTGAGTAAGGCTCCAGTCATGCGGAGTTCAATACTTCAAGTATTGCCCCATTAGAAAGTAACCAAGTTATGCGTTTATCTCGGGAATAATACATAATACATAAGTAGAAATAACTGGATATGTGTCGAAGTACTGCACCTCCTTGGCTTAAGTGCATTGTTATCTTTCTTCAGGCCCATTTTAGCACTTTTCGTGATCGTGATGGAAAAAAAAAATCATAGGAAACTGGACAAGATAATAAGACAGATCTACAAACTGAGATAAAGTTCGGTCATTCTAAGGCTGAATAACCTTTCCCTCATAAGTAATGACGAAATTGCTGCTAAACACAGGAAGGTTAAAAGGAATTTATAAGATGGAAAAGAAGGAAGAAATTTCCCATTTCCAAATAGAATGATAAGAACTTATCAAACCAGTTAGCCTTGGAGTTCTCATTTTTCTCTCGACATTAGCGATATGTTTATTTATAAAATTCAGGACTGAGTCCAAACGCGGGTCGCGGGTTTATTTTTGGATATTCAGGAGCCGGAGTGTCTGGACAGTGAGATAAACAGGTCAAGAAATTAAAAGAGAAAACCTCACTGTATAAATGTTAAGCCCAAACCCGCCAGGTACAAGTCCATCGGAAATCTGTGAAGCAACTCAGACATTCGACGATCTCTGCATAGAAGCGACTCGAAGAAGACTGAATCGTTAATAGGGCTTTAACATGGATACTGAGGGACGCAGGCAGCGTCAGAAATGCGGGAATTTCAGTCCCAGTAGTATGAAGGCGACGTAACAACAGCGACTCCAATGGGAATGTAATAGGCGGAGAGAAGACAGCAAGAATCAGTGGTGCTTCCAGTCGCCCGATCCATTATCTAACCGGATGGAACGACGCCATTCGAGTAAGATGCGGAGGAATTTGTGAAAGATTAAATTGAAATAGAAAATAATACGCCTTTGGAGAATCATGTACGTTGGTCTAACCTAATTCTGTCACATGCATAAAGTGGATTTCTGAATTATGCTTTTCTCCTCGACTGAATTTCGTGAACAAATTATTCAACGTTATCTTGAATGAAGGTGAAGAAGTTTTAAAAAGAGAGCTGGGTGAAGATTTATTTCCTCCTGTAGCTCTTTGCCGCTTGCTGTTCTCTGTCTGACAATACTGAGATGCCAGAATTATTAGACCGCCTGGTAGAGACATTTGAAGGATGACCCTGTGGTAAGGGTGTAAAACTACTACCACCGTAGATCATGCGTGTCGTAAAAGGCGACTAAAAGGACAGCTGCTGCCTTACTGTCTTACTTTTTAATGAAAGATTACGCCCACGGCCAATAACTGTGGAAACTGCTGCCTTGGACGTGGTCTTTTTAGTCAAAGGTGAGGCCTACCGCCAATAACTGTGGTTGATGACAGCAAGGGCACGCGGTCATCAAAACTCCTTCGCCAAAAATAAGCCATGTATGATGTGAGAAAGGCAGTGGAGAAGGTGCATCAGGCAACCGACCCCCTTAATGTAGGGAAAATTTTCCTTTGAATTTTTCAAAGAGTCATTATTTTGATACTTTACAACAAAACAGGCACCACTGCCCCCGATCGGCAATCAACAACTTTTAGATGGCTCATTTTTCATTTCATTCAAAAGTTAACATAATCAACTAGTTTACTCCTGCCCATTATGTATTCAGATTTCACATTTTTTTTTCTTTTTTTTGCAAGTTTCTTTGAATCAGTTTTCCTTAGATTAAAAGTGTTTGCTTTTGGTAATAAAGTAATAAGCCCTCGATTTTTGTTACCTTTCAGTGTTTACATAAGGCAGCCAGTGTCCTAAGTCGGATTTTTAATCAAAATCAAAAGATGTACTGAAAGCCAGGCAGAAGAACGACAAGGAGTCTAGATACATCGCCTATAAATGGAATGTTCCTCTCTCTCTCTCTCTCTCTCTCTCTCTCTCTCTCGATTTATTTTAGCCCGACCTATATATATAAATTACCAGTTATCAATTAACATTTTCCACTTCATACTGTTATTACTATATAAACAATATCAGTGTTTTTTCATAGGATGAAGAGTTATATTTCCAACCTTCCATTACTAGGTTACACATTTCCGCTTATTCGAGGAGTAAGCCGACAAACCACTTAGTTGTTGTTGTCGATGTTGGTCTTGTTGGGGGACAGAGTAGGAAAGGTCTATGGAAGAACCTAAAAAGGTCTGAAAAAGGTGTTTTGTGTTGAGTTAAAGATACAGGAATTTTAGGATAGGATATTTATGATTTATCTATTAGAATGAAAATGTAAATGTAAATACTGTGCATGTTAAACAGTGCAGAAAAATTATTTCTAATAAAATATAGCATATTTGTTTTAATAATCATTGGTGAAACAAGGATTTATTTGACCGTAGATCTTAGCACGTGCTATTTACGTCAAATTAGGAATATAATGTTTACAACTTATGCGTGAGCGTAAAATCTTGCACATGTTCCGAGTAAGCTGGAGGTCGGATCACGCCTTATTATTATTTAGTTTTTCAACATCATTGTATTATAACTGGAGTGCATATTCTGAGGTCGGATCACGCCTTATTATTTAGTTTTTCAACATCATTATTTTCAATAGCGTAATATTCCTAACTAACAAACTGAAGACACCATTAAGTTGCTAGGGAGGCTTAGAGAACAGAGCATCTATATATAACAAAAGTGTAAGATCGGCAAACAAAAATAAATACCATCTAGACCTATCTCGAAGAACTAGGTTGGGGCTCGGTGACAGGACTCACGATAATTAATCGTGGGATTTGGGAAATAAGAAGATTCGTTTTGATTGCAGAGAGGCAATCAGTATAGAAAAAAAGCTCCACTTCTTCCGTTCCCTAGAACCAAAATAAATAATAAAAAGAGGGCGTGATATAGGAAGTGGTGACAACAATGTAACACGATCTCGTATATTTGATAATGACTATTCCAAATTCAGTAAAAAAAACAAAAAAGTGCAACAGTTTACTAGAAATGATACAGAATATTCCAAAATCAGTAAAAAAAAAAAAAAAAAAAATTGTAACAATGTAATATAACTGATGCTTAGAATTCCAAATCCAACGCAACAGAATTTAATCAATCCGATACTGAATACTTTAAATTCAGTTCAAGCCCACGCCAGAATGGCTTAACAAGCGAGCATTACTGTCACATTCTAAAACATGGTAATTTGAAACGCGCAATTTGGCAGGACAGGACAGGACAGGACGCGCGACAGAAATGTGCAAAATTCAGCCTCCCAGGAAACGGGTTTCATTCCCGTACGACTCTCGTCGTTTCGTCCTCATCCTCCTTCGTACTACATCGGCCCTGATCCTCCCATAAGCCCCTTTGGTTCTTCCTCTTCTTCGGCTTTCATCTGGTTCTTCCGGAGTAGGTTTCTCTCTCTCTCTCTCTCTCTCTCTCTCTCTCTCTCTCTCTCTCTCTCTCTCTCTCCTTTTCTGGGGGGAAGTATTTATATTAAAACGATGAATTTTAGTTTTCTGTAAAAGAAAACTACTGAGATGGCTCCGCCTGTTCGTCCGCACTTTTTCTGTCCGCAATTTTGCTGTCCGCCCTCTGATCTTAAAAAAATCAATGAGGCTAGAGGGCTGCAATCCTTATGCGGGCCACTGTAGGATTTACTTAAGGTTCTTTGCAGCATGCCTTCGGCACCTAGTGCAACCCTTTTCGTTCCATTTACTGTACCCCCTCTCCTATTCTCTCTCTTTCTCCTGACTTTCCATAGTGCCACTGCGAGGTTTCCCTCCTGATTCTCCTTTCAAACCTTTTACTGTCAATATCTGTTTCAGCGCTGAATGGCCTCATAGGTCCCCAAATTGGCATGATCATCCACATTCTAAATTGCATCCCTCTAGCCTTAGTAGTTTTTATTGTATTTAAGGTTAAAGTTAGCCATAATCGTGCATCTGGCAACGTAACAACACAGACCACCACGGCCGGCTAAGAGTTTCATGGACCGCGGCTCATAAGCATTATACCGAGACCACCGTAGGATTGATCTGTTTTCGGTAACCTTGATTATACGCTGTACAGAAAACTCGATTGCGCCGAATGTTGTTTTTGTCGTTACTCCAGACTACTGAAAGGGGTATTTATTTTGAACCTTCAAGTGCGAAGAATAAATGATTCATTCTAATAGCCCCTATAAACATTTTTATCCGGTATATTTATGCGTAACAAATTTAACGTAAACCACATATACTTTTGTTAAAAGGCTAGTCATTTACTTTTGTTGACCCATGTTTACAACTCGCACTTTGAAGAAAATAATAGTTATATTACAAATGGTAATAACTTTGGTAGTATAACAGTAACACCTTGTAATTTATTAATCTACTGGACATCATAGTAAATAAACAAATACAAATACATTGTAAAACAGAACAGGCGTGAAATTCCTTTAATACAACAACTAAACTAACCACTGTAAATTGTAGAATAAATGTTTTTGGATGTAAACTTAAATTTTCCAAATACCTCTCGTCAAGACACTGTAAAATGAACACCTTTACAGATGAGTTTGGAAATACTTTGTAAATAATGAATATTATAGAAATGTAAGGATTATTGTAATACTGTTATCAATAAACAATAACTAAAGTTTGAGGTGGCTTCATGCGCTACAGACAGAATTGACAAAGAGCACTTTTATTGGCTGTTGTCCAACGGATTTTGGAAAGTGTAGCAGAATTATTTTAAGAAAGTGTCCGTGGTCGGAATAAAAGAAAATTTAATAAAGGATAGAGTCGCTGCGTCAGCTGGAAATTGGGGTAGGCACCAGCTTACATGAATAACAAAGAACGCCGGTAAGTGGTCGGATGATGCAATTAGGGATTTAGTGAGAACAAAGAAGGTTGCTTAAGATGAAACTGCGTGATACGGAGAAAACCGTATACAAAATACAAGAGAATGAATACGTAATCAACTGAGATGGGGAAGGGAAGGGGTGGCGATTATTTTAAAAATGGAAGCTAGCCCACTTACGGAGAAGAGAAGCAGTTACGTCTAGCTGAAGAAGTCAAGGTTTAACCTACAAGGAAAGAAGTCATAGATGATTCAGTGTTAACTGACTTGATAATCTGGTCTATGAAGAATTGAAAGGTTGCGCTTTGTCACAATATAGAAATGTGGTAACAACGGTAGCACAGATGAAGCGAGGTTCAGCTTTCTGGAGTTATCTGGTCATGTGCGTGGAATATGTTATAGAACATAGACTGATAGAAAGTTTATATAATTCAGAAGACTTCGGAGGAAAGAAGAGACGCAGGGCGAAAGTGTTGCTTGTGTGGTATAAAAGAGGTGTTATTGTGTCCAGGAAGTAAAAGCAAGCTTACAAGCAGATGAGAAGCACCTCAGTGGCGTGATCGGTATGGTCTTGCCTGCCACTTCGGTGGCTGCGAGTTCGATTCTCGGGTATTCCACTGAGGGGGTTAGAGCTGTGTATTTCTGGTGATAGAAGTTCACTCTCGACGAGGTTCGGAAGTCACGTAAAGCCGTTGGTCTCGTTGCTGAATAACCACTGGTTCCATGAAACATAAAAACACCATACAAACAAACAAGCAAACAAGTTGGAGTGCTGAGAGGGAGGGGGCGTTTTAACAAGCTGTTAATGAGCCCTATAAAATGCAGTTAAATGGAGTGGCCATTTTTCAGTTGGTTTTCGGCTCAGGGATTTATTCTTGATTCAGCGGCTGAAAGATTAAAGTGGAATTGGGTTTTTTATTTTTAACCACCCTAAGGAACTTGTTAATTATATATATATATATATATATATATATATATATATATATATATATATATATATATATATATATAGATGGAAACTTTTAATTGGGAGTCCTTTGAATCTCAGCTGAGCCTCTCTCTCTCTCTCTCTCTCTCTCTCTCTCTCTCTCTCTCTCTATTCGTCTGTCTCTCCCTTTTTCTTGTAATTAAATGTTTTCTATGCCTCCCACCCTTTGTCCCTGTCCTCCCCTTATAAACTTTCTCCAGTATCCTCTCTCGCTTCACCAGTTCTGTGTTTCACATTATATCACATCACCCGCTACATTTACTAACATTCATTGGTTCAACTCTCTCTCTAGCTTCGATTTACCCTACTGTTCTTGCTCTCTTAACATTCACTTTTAACTTTCCCTAAGTTAAGAGAAGACGATTACGCTCATAAATTTTGCTGAATATTTATTTGAGAAAGGTGCTTCCCTAATCTTTACAAAAAATCTGTTCAGAGACAAGAAAGTGATTCCTGGTGGTGTAGAGGAGACGCTAACAGACAGACGCGGAATGAATTAATACACCTGCTTATTGGCCGGAGGGTTGACTAGCTAAGAGTTATCTGCTGTTTGTTGTTGTTGATTGAAGTAAGGACAAGGGAAGGTATATATACACAGCTTAGTCCGTCAAGTTTTAAACTCTGTAACATGTTATGTTGTCAACTCAGAATTTGTGATATTTAGATATTACATTTTTGAGGAAAGAAAGAAAAAATTGCTAATGTTAACAGCCTGTCCAGACCTAAATAACAGCAGAATTTTATTCATAGTCTATGATTATGCATTAGAATTATTTTGAATAACTGTTTACGTTAAATTTATATTATGTGTGAATGCTTTATCTACCGGACGATGCAATATTTTCCTGATATGGTATTTTGTTCATAAAATAAGAAAGAAAACTATCCAGTAACTAACCTTCCGTTAATAAAACTAATATATTCCAACAGAGTAGAAGTTCCTCCTTGGACGAGTGGTTTACATGCTGGCCTACCGATTCAGGATTCCCGAGTTCGATTCTCCGCTCTGCCAACGTGGACTCAGAGAAATTTGTTTATGGTGATTAGAAATTCATTTCTCGATATAATGTGGTTCGGATCCCACAATAAGCTGTAGGTCCCGTTGCTAGGTAACCAATTGGTTCCTGGAGACGTTAATCAGCTCAGTGGTCTGGTTAAACTAAGATACACTTTACTTTTTTTTCCAACAGAGTAGATCTACGAACTGGGAGGGTATGTATATCACACGGATAACCCAATGGCTTAAAATAAACAGTAGCGATACTTACACCGGAATTAATGATGTCTTTCTCTAGAGAGTCTCCTACGAGACCCTAGAGTAAAGTAAAACCAAAATGGAATTACATGTTCTTGAAAAATGTCGATATGTAAACGATCATCCAATAGTTTACACCACAAGACCAGTTAATTTAGGGTAAAACTCTCTCTCCTCTCTCTCTCTCTCTCTCTCTCTCTGGGCACCTGTGAATAACGATCTCTATTAGACAACATCTGGTAGATCAGTTTTAGGCCTAAGCCTCCTTCAAAGGTATGATTCCAGACCCAGTGACTTTGGTAGCAGTAGTAGTGATGATAGAAGTAGTAGTGAGTAGTAGTAGCAGCAATAGTAATACGTTCCTATTTTTATTTCTCCTGAAGAGATCCAATATCTATATCAGAATAGAGCAGCTGTCATTTCCATATCTTGTTCGCCAGAGAAATATACGATTGAAAACCAAGTAGGTCTTTTCACAAAAGATAGCGAGAATAATGAATAGAAAATAACCAGAAAAATAACAAAAATAACAACAGAAATAAAAACTAAAAACATAGAGGTTTGTCGATTAGAAAATGATTTCACTCTTGACTCAAATTATTACTTCTTTTTAGTCTAGGAGTAAGTGAAGTCGTGATCATTCAAGTTGTGATTCTCTTTCTCTTTGACGTGGTAGCTGTAACGACTTTCATCTGCCGGCCAGTTCGTCATCTAAATATCTGTTATGAATCCAGTTATACTCCTTCGATTATTCTTTGATTTTAAGCTTCCCAGTTTCTTCATTTATTAAGCTTTAAGTGACTGAGCTCGCATTTTCTCTCTTTGAGAATCGATGTGACTAATGCAATCCACTCTTGCCTCAACTAGTTCCTCGTTGGACGAGTGGTGTACTTGCTCGCCTACCGATTTGGTAGTTGCGAGTTCAACTCCCCGCTCTGCCAACGTTGAATCAGAGGAATTTCTTTCTGGCGATTAAAAATTCATTTCTCGATATAATGTGGTTCGGGTCCCACAATAAGCTGTAGGTCCCGTTGCTAAGTAACCAATTGGTTCCTAGCCACGTAAAAATATCTAATCCTTCAGGCTAGCCCTAGGAGAACTGGTAATCAGCTCAGTGGTCTGGTTAAACTAAGATATACTTAACTTTTTTCTTGCCTCAACTTCATGAAGTAAAACAATATCGGCACCTTTGTTTATCTTAAATAAAGATAAACCACGCCCTTGAAAACCAGAGATTATAAAGGGAATATAAAGGGAGATATAGATATAGAGAAGACAAAGTCTAGAAGAGTTCATTTTCTCATAAACTATATCGGTACAGTTGAGTCTATAAGTATTGAACAAGGCATCGGGAGAGGCAGTGGTATAAAGTCACGTATCATCTTCGACGCTCAATAAAAAATTGTTAATCTTTTTTTTTCCCGTATGCGGTTAGTTCCATCAGTGCAACTCAAGCGGTGAACTGTAGGCATTACATAAGGTTCTTTGCAGCATGCCTTTGGCCCCTAGCTGCAACCCATTTTGTTCCTTCTACTGTACCTCCTTTCGTATTCTCTTTCTTCCATCTTACTGTCCACCTTCTCCTAATAACTGATTCATAGTGCAACTACGAGGTTTTCCCCGTTACACCTTTTTCTGTCAATTTCCGTTTCAGCTTTGAATGACCTCATAGGTACTAGTGTTTGGCGTTTACCCTAAATTCTATAATGAATTCAATTCGCATATGTTTTATTCCATTGTTTGCTATATGGCATTATTCGCTGTCCGTCTCTCTCTTAATTTGTTTCCTTCAGTTTTCTTGACTGAGTCGTGTCTTATTCTCTTAGCTATTCATTCGTTATTATCATTTCTTCGTCTCTTTCTTCATCTTGTTTTCGTCTTCAAGTGGAGATCGTAAAAGAAATTGAGGGACGTGACAAATCACTCGGCTGACGATGCGCATCCTCAGTTCGAGAAGTTCCTACCCCGGGATGATCCAATTCAAAAGTCATTTCCTCTTCTGTGAGTCTCAGCGCCTCCGGAATCCCTGGAAACAAACCAGAATTAGAAAAAGAAGAAGAAAAATAAAGACTTTGCTTACTTGATTGTCAGGAACTCGATAAAACAGTTCCTAGGACGCATCAGAAGAGCGATGATAAAGTTTTTCAAACAAGATTGAAACGGAATGACATGCTTGCTTCTCTCTCTCTCTCTCTCTCTCTCTCTCTCTCCTCTCTCTCTCTGCTCTAGAATGACTTCATGACGCCCGACAGCTTATTGAAGTATCTCGTTGCCATGGAAACATCCGACAACTTATTTCTGACCGGAACTGTGAATGCGTGAGTGGAGTCGACATCAGAGTATGTATATGCATAGATATTTATTAAATTAGACATGTTTCTATATCTAGCTGTGCTAAATGAAATTCATTGACAAGTAATGACCACTTCGAAAATTATGCACCAGATATTATCTCAAAAATAGGATGTTAACTATAAATTTGACAAAAAGGCAAAACGATTACACGCCTTTGGTTATTAAAGGGTGTGGCTGATGGGGGAAGGGAATTAGGACGAGAGAGAGAGAGAGAGAGAGAGAGAGAGAGAGAGAGAGAAACTTGTAACGTTTTATATTTTTTAATATTTTCATAATCTGACGCGTGACGCCATCCATGCCACGTCAAAATCGCTTTTCGAGAGGAATTCCAGTTATGAGTTTCAATAAAAACCGGGAAAAACCAGAGGAAAACCGGTAGCCATTTGTGCACTGGCTGCAGAGGGCGGATAAGCAGAGCAAAACCTAAAACCGACATAAACTCTATGACGAACGTTCGGTCCCGCCGTTCGTTTTGGGAGAACGCAGAGGAAGTTCCCACTTCCTCCGGGTTATGACGGACGTTCCAGCAATCGCACGAAAATGAACGTGAAAGGGAAAGTGATTGAATAAATCGAGGAGTTTATGAAGACTGAAAGCTCCCGGATTAGGAATCAATTCTCGTAATTCGACGATATCGCTGATGGCTTCCCTCCTCCTCGCTCCCCGTCCTCCTCCTCCCCTCCATCCTCCTCCTCCGCCCTCCTCCGCCTCCTCCTCCTCCAACCTTCCTCCTCCCATTCCGTTCCATAAATATCTGAACATCCAGTTGATCTGCATTTATTTACATCCCTCTTTCCGTTGTTGCAGTTAAAGAACCCGCAAAGATGCAAGCATTGTGTCTTAACAAAACGAGGGAACGTACGTGATGAATTTTGTAAATGAGCAAAAGCTGAGAGTCAGATAAGATGAATAATGTCTTTACTCACGCAAAGCGAATCCATTTCTCCCCACTTAAGCAGAATTTCTCCCAGGACCTTTTCATCATCTGAATTTCATCCGAGAAGAAATTGTAATGAGTCTTTTATGGCGTCAGTTAATTTCTTTCCATTTTCTCTTATTTAATGAGTTCCCGGAGGTTACACGTTCTTTGAAACGATGTTTGATGGCGGATTCATATTCAAGAGTGTGGATTTCCTTTGCTGCAAATGAATGCACTTTTCTCGTACTAAATTCTGTTCATCCTGTTACTCGACTCTTTGGATGTTCCTGTTGGCTCTCACTTATACCAATGAAATCATCTTGAAAACAGTTTCCGTCTGTCAGTCTGTCTATCTGTCTGTCTGCCTACTCCCGTTTATTGCCGATTACTGAGTCACCCAGATTGCGTCCCTAATTTGCCTCGTCGAGAGAAGAAACTGGAATATAAAATTTAGGTCAAAGGCCAAGCACTGGGAACTACGAGATCATTCAGCGCTGAAAGTAATGATGAAACAATTGTTAGGAGAAGGTGGAAAGTAAGATGTAAGAAATAGAACATGAACGGAGGTATATAAGAGGAGTGAAAAAGGTTACAGCTAGGGACCGAAGGGATGTTGCAAAGAACCTTAAGTAATGCCTGTCGTTAACCGCATGAGGTGCACTGACAGCACTAACCCCACAAAGGGTCGTTGACAGGAGTCATAGCAACATCTCTAAACTAAAAATGATTCATTATTTTTCGTTTCAGTTTCGTTTCTCGACCAAGAACACTTTGGAAACTGCAATGATTTTTCTGGGGGTAATACTTCTTTCCCACCGTTATCCCTACATTAACGGGGGTCGGTCGCCTGATGTGCCTTCTCCACTGCCTTCCATACGACATCAAGTACGGTTTATCATCTAGCAAAGGGGATTTTACGACCGAATGCCCTTGCTGTCGACAACCACAGTTATTGGCGGTGGGCCTCGCCTTTGACTAAAAAGCAAGACTGCATGGCAGCAGTTTCCACAGTCATTGGCAGTGGGCCTAGCCTTTTACTAAAAAGTAAGGCCACAAGGCAGCAGTTTCCACAGTTATAGGCAGTGGGCCTAGCCTTTTACTAAAAAGTAAGGCTGCAAGGCAGCAGTTTCCACAGTTATTGGCAGTGGGCCTAGCCTTTTATAAAAAAAGTCCACCTACAAGGCAGCAGTTTCCACAGTTATTGGCAGTGGGTCTAGCCTTTTACTAAAAAGAAAGACTGCATGGCAGCAGTTTCCACAGTCATTGGCAGTGGGCCTAGCCTTTTACTAAAAAGTAAGGCCGCAAGGCAGCAGTTTCCACAGTTATAGCCAGGGGGCCTAGCCTTTTACTAGAATGTAAGAGTACAAGGCAGCAGTTCCCACAGTAATTGGCAGAGGGCCTAGCCTTTCACTAAAAATGAGAAACTTTGGCCAGCAGCAGTTTGCCAGCAGCAGTTTAGTTAGACTGCAAAAAGGCACGTTTAGACCTGCAAAAGGTCAGCAGTTTCCACTGTTATTGGCAGTGGGTCTAGCCTTTTACTAAAATGTAAGGCCACAAGGCAGCAGTTTCCATAGTTATTGGCAGTTGGCCTAGCCTTTTACTAAAAAGCAAGGCAGCAGTTTCACAATTATTGGCAATGAACCTAGCCTTTTACTAAAAAGTAAGACTGCAAGGCAGCAGTTTCCACAGTTATTGGCAGTGGGCCTAGCCTTTTACTAAAAAGAAAGACTGCAAGGCAGCAGTTTCCCCAGTTATTGGAGGTAGGCCTAGACTTTTACTAAAAAGTAAGGCCCGCAACAGGGCAGGCAGATTTTCCACATTGTTTATTGGAGGTTAGGCCTAGCCTTTTACTAAAAATTAAGACTTACAAGGCAGCAGTTTTTTCACAGTTATTGGCAGTGGGCCTTACTAAAAAGTCCACCTGCAAGGGAGCAGTTTCCACAGTTTTATTTTTGTAGTTGGCCTAGCCTTTTACTAAAAAGTAAGACGTAAGGCAGCAGTTTCTACAGTTATTGGCAGTGGGCCTAGCCTTCTACTAAAACGTCCACCTGCAAGGCAGCAGTTTCCACAGTTATTGGCAGTGGGCCTAGCCTTTTCCTAAGAAGTAAGAGTACAAGGCAGTAGTTTCCACAGTCATTGGCAGTGGGTCTAGCCTTTTACTAAAAAGTAAGGCCGCAAGGCAGCAGTTTCCACAGTAATTGGCAGTGGGCCTAGCCTTTTACTAAAAAGTCCACCTTCAAGGCAGCAGTTCCCACAGTTATTGGCAGTGGGTCTAGCCTTTTACTAAAAAGTCCACCTTCAAGGCAACCGTTTCCCCAGTTATTGGCAGTGGGCATAGCCTTTTACTGAAAAGTCCACCTGCAAGGCGCAGTTTCCACAGTTATTGGCAGTGGGCCTAGCCTTTTACTAAAAAGTCCCCCTGCAATGCAGCAGTTTCCACAGTTATTGGCAGTTAGCCTAGCCTTTTACTAAAAAGTCCACCTGCAAGGCAGCAGTTTCCACAGTTATTGCCAGGGGGCCTAGCCGTTTACTAAGAAGTAAGACTACAAGGCAGCAGTTTCCACAGTCATTGGAAGTGGGCCTAGCCTTTTAGTAAAAAGTAAGCCCGCAAGGCAGCAGTTTCCACAGTAATTGGCAGTGGGCCTTGCCTTTTACTAAGAAGTAAGACTGTCAGGCAGCAGTTTCCACAGTTATTGGCAGTGGGCTTAGCCTTTTAGTAAAAAGTAAGACTGCAAGGCAGCAGTTATCACAATTATTGGCAGTGGGCCTAGCCTTTTACTAAAATGTAAGACTGCAAGGCAGCAGTTTCCCCAGTTATAGGCAGTGGGCCTAGCCTTTTACTAAGAAGTAAGACTGCAAGGCAGCAGTTTCCACAGTTATTGGAAGTGGGCCTAGCCTTTTAATAAAAAGTAAGACTGCAAGGCAGCAGTTTCCACAGTTATTGGCAGTGGGCCTAGCCTTTTACTAAAAAGTAAGACTGTAAGGCAGTAGTTTCCACAGTTATTGGCATTGGGTCTAGCCTTTTACTAAGATGTAAGGCCACAAGGCAGCAGTTTCCACAGTTATTGGCAGTGGGCCTAGCCTTTTACTAAAAAGTCTACCTGCAAGGCAGCAGTTTCCACAGTTATTGGCTGTGGGCCTAGCCTTTTACTAAAAAGTAAGACTGCAAGGCAGCAGTTTCCACTGTTATTAGCATTGGGTCTAGCCTTTTACTAAGATGTAAGGCCGCAAGGCAGCAGTTTCCACAGTTATTGGCAGAGGGCCTAGCCTTTTACCAAAAAGTTAGGCCACAAGGCAACAGTTTCCACAGTTATTGGCAGTAGGCCTAGCCTTTTAATAAAAAGAAAGACTGCATGGCAGCAGTTTCCACAGTTATTGGAGGTGGGCCTAGCCTTTTACTAAAAAGTCCACCTGCAAGGCAGCAGTTTCCACAGTTACTGGCAGTGGGCCTAGCCTTTTACTAAAAAGTAAGGCCACAAGGCAGCAGTTTCCACAGTTATTGTAGGTGGGCTAGCCTTTTACTAAAATGTAAGACTGCAAGGCAGCAGTTTCCACAGTTATTGGCAGTGGGCCTAGCCTTTTACTAAAAAGTAAGACTGCAAGGCAGCAGTTTCCACAGTTATTGGCAGTGGGCCTAGCCTTTTACTAAAAAGTAAGACTGTAAGGCAGCAGTTTCCACAGTTATTGGCAGTGGGACTAGCCTTTTACTAAAAAGTAAGACTGCAAGATAGCAGTTTCCACAGTTATTGGCAGTGGGCCTAGCCTTTTACTAAAAAGTCTACCTGCAAGGCAGCAGTTTCCACAGTTATTGGAGGTGGGCCTAGCCTTTTACTAAAAAGTAAGACTACAAGGCAGCAGTTTTCACAGTTATTGGCAGTGGGCCTAGCCTTTTACTAAGAAGTAAGACTGCAAGACAGAAGTTTCCACACTTATTGGCAGTGGGCCTAGCCTTTTACTAAAAAGTAAGACTGCAAGGCAGCAGTTTCCACAGTTATTGGCAGTGGGCCTAGCCTTTTACTAAAAAGTAAGACTGTAAGGTAGCAGTTTCCACAGTTATTGGCAATGGGCCTAGCCTTTTACTAAAATGTCCACCTGCTAGGCAGCAGTTTCCACGGTTACTGGCAGTGGGGCCTAGCCTTTGAATAAAAAAGTAATGGGACTGCAAGGCAACCAAGTTTCCCACCAGTTAATTGGCAGTGGGAACTAGCCTTTTACTAAAAAAAGTAAAGACTTGCAAGGATAGCAGTTTCCAACAGTTATTGGCAGTTGGGCCTAGCCTTTTACTTAAAAAGTCTACTTGCAAGGCCCAAGCAGTTTGTCCCACAGTTACTTGGAGGGTGGGCCTAGCCTTTTACTAAAAAATAAGACTAACAAGGCCAAGCAAGTTTTCACAGTTGATTGGGGCAGTGGGTGGCCATAGCCTTTTAACTAAGAAGTAGACTGCAAGACAGAAGTTTCCACACTTATTGGCAGTGGGCCTAGCCTTTTACTAAGAAGTAAGACTGCAAGGCAGCAGTTTCCACAGTTATTGGCAGTGGGCCTAGCCTTTTACTAAAAAGTAAGACTGCAGGGCAGTAGCCGTCCTTTTAGTCGCATTTACGACACGCAGGTCCTAAGGTGGTATTATTCTTACGCCCTTACATACTGTGTAACATCAAATAAGACCACGTCTGATCGACGGGGATGTGTGTGGTGAAATTTCCTTTCTGACAGGAAAATAAGACTTGTAGAATTCGACGTGCCAACGCGACAGGTGACATCCGCATTTCCTCATAATGCCCGGAGTGCTTTTCCACACTCCTGTCAATCATGGTTGATTTCCCAAGGCTTTATTTCCGATCCGATGTCTCTTTTGCTTCTTGTATATTGGTATATCTTTTGGCAATCAGTTTGTCAGTGGATATTTTGTGTCGGTTTTTATGTTTAAGCTTTTGTTGTCTTCCTTATGATATATAAAGCATCATAGATTTTCTTTATTTTTAATTTATGTATTTATTTAGTTATTAATTTTTATTTAATTTTATTTATTTTTATTTCATATATATTTTTATTTATCTTTCATATATCTATTTATTCACTTTATTTATTTCTTTATTACTTTAACCTTATTTATTTTTATTCATTTATTTTCTATTCATTTATTTTTTTAGTATTTATTTATTTATTTTTCCTTTATTTTTATTGTTATTAATTATTTATTTGATTTCTATTTTTAATTATTTTCATTCATTTAATTCATTTTAATTACTTTTATTTATTCATTTATTTACTGAATTTTTATTTTATTATTTTATTTATTTATTTATTTTATTAAAAATACTATATATATATATATATATATATATATATATATCTATATATATATATATATATATATATATATATATATATATATATATATATATATAAATAGATAAATTAAAGTAAAAATAAAAATAAAAATAGAGAAAAATAAAGATTAATAAAAAATAAAAATAAATAAGAACAAATATTTATTTTTTACAGATAAAATATGATTAAATAATTAACAAAGCAAAATAAATAAAAAAAATTAAATAAATAAACAAGTTGATAATTAAATATATAAATAAATAAATAAATAAAAAAAAAATAAATAAATAAACATTAATATATAAAAGTATAAATAGAAAAATAGATTTAAAAAAAATAAATAATAGAAATAGTAAAAACTAAAACTAAATAAAAGTAAATACTATAAATGAATAAAAATTAATAATAAATAAATATAAAATAAATAAACATATATATAAAAAATAAAGGATACAAAGGTAAATAAATAATTAAATTAAATATATAAATAGATAAATAAATAAAAAATAAATAAATAAATAAATAAATAGATAAATAAATAGGTAATAGAAATAAATAAATAAAAATAATTAATTAATAATCAATTAATTAATTAATTAATGATTAAAAATAAATAAATAAATAAATAAATAAACAAAAACAAAATAATTAATTTCTTAGTAAAAATAAATAAATTTTTTAAAAATAAAAATTAATTAATAAAATCTAAAAATAATAAAGATAAAAAAAAATAAAATACATAATAAAAATAAATAAATAAAAATAAAAATAAATAAAAAATATGAAAGAAAATAATTAGAAATAAATATCTAAAAAAAGAATAAGTAAAAATAAATGAACTAAAATAACTAAAAAATAAATAAAAAATTTAATAAAATAAAAACAAAAAAAATATAAATAAGTGAATATTGATAAATAAATGTAGATAAAAAAATAAATAAAAATAAAAAATATATAAATAAATAAATAAATAAATAATAATGATAAATAAAGAAAAGATAGAATAAGTAAATATCAAAATAAGTAAATAAAAATAAATGAAGTTAAAGATAAAAATAAATAAATAAAAATTAATAAAAACAAATAATTAATAAAAAATAAATAAATAAATAAACAAATAAAATAAAATAAATACTACTAAAAAATATGTAAATGAATAAACAATAATGAATAAATAAAAATGAATATAAATAACTAAAAAAATCAATAAATCAATATATAACAATTAATAAATAAATAAAAATAAATAAAGAAATAAAGAAATAGATAAATAAATAAAAATAAGAAAATAAATAAAAAAATAAACAAAGATAAAACATAAATAAAAAGGATATAACAAAAAATAAAAAAATAAATAAAATAAATAAAATAAAAAATAAATAAACTGTAACTAAAAAAAAATAAATATATAAACAAATATATATACGATATATATAAATAAGCAAAATAAAAAAATATTTCGATAAAAATAAAGAAATAAATACAAATAGTATTAATAAAATAAATAAAGGAATTAAAATAAAAAAAAAATTAATTAATTAATTAAATAATTGAAAATAAATAAATAAATAATAAAAAAATAACAAATAAAATGAATAAAGGAAAATAAATAAAAATGAATAAATAAAATACATATATTATCAAAAACTAATTAATAAATTATTTAAACAAATAAATAATTAAAAAAATAAATACAGATAATAAATATTGAAAAAATAAATTGATAAAAGAATTAAATTTATAATAAAAATAAATAAGATAAAATAAAATAAATAAAAATATATAAAAATTTATTTTAAAAATGTGAATAAATAAAAATGAGTAAATATATAAAAAAGAGAAAATAAATCACAAAATAAACGGTAACAAAGTAAATAAGAAAATAAAAAAAAATAAATTAAATAAATATATAAGTAAATAAAAAAAAAAAATAAATAAATAAAAAACAATAAAACTAATAAAATAATATAAAAATAAAAATTTAATAAAAATAAATGAAAGAAAGAAAATAAAATTAAAAGGAAAACTTAAAAATGAATAAATGAAAAATAATAACAAGTAAATGGAAAAAATGACTCAAATAAAGGTATATATAAATAAAATAAAAAAACATAAAAAACAAAAAATAAATAAGATAAATGAATAGATAAATGAAAAATATAAAAATAAATAGAAAATAAGTAAAAAATAGCTAAAAGTTATTTATGAATAAATAAAATTTAACTAAATGTAAATATATTATTAATGATTAAGAACATCATAAAAAAGGAATAAAAAAAATAAATAAGTAAATATAAATAAATAATTGAATAATAAATAGATATGTTAATAGATAGAAATGAATAAATAAATAAATTGATAAATATAAATAGAGAAATAGAAATGAATAGATAAATAAATAAAGTAAATATGAAAAAAAAAAATAAAAATAAATAAATAAATGAAAATACAAAATAGATCAATACATAAAAAATAAATAAAAATAGATAAATATATGAAAATAAATGAATAGATTGTATAAAATATATATTTAAATATATATTCCTATAAAATTTTGTAAAAAGTTTATGGCTATTTGGGTGATTGAGAAATTTTCTTTATTACCTTACATGGAGAAACATTCCTTGGAATTGGTAATTATCTCCGTAGTTTACTTTATAATTTCTTTGAATTTGTTTCCCTTAATTTGTTTGGTTTAATTTAATTCCGGTTTGTTCAATTAATGTTTGAGGCTTTATTTTTCCTAAATTACTGTAAATAAAATTGTGCTAATTAACTGACCTCAACCTTCGTTGTGCAAACCAAAGTAAAGAGGAGTTAAAGATAACTACTAACTACCTAATTTTCTGAATATTCCAAGCCAAACAATTCTACGAAAAACCTCGAAGTCACAGTCGGAAGGGAAAAGCAGTCCAACACCAACCGTCAAGGAGTGATTACTCTCCCTCACCTCACCTTACCTTTGGATATTCTATGGATTTATATTCTTCGTCGTAGTGCTGGACATTTCTTCAGGACAACACAACGATGGGACTCATTGTGTTCAGTGCTATGAATACTGAGTGTAATACCATGAAGAATTAAATTAACTCTACACCTCGTCTGATGAATGTGGAGGCGACCTCAGTGATGGCTATGGAATTATCATATCCATTCTCTATTTCATCCTATGAAGTCACTATAAGGGCTGGCTCAAGGTGGAGTGGAAAGCTTGGGACAGGAGTATATCTGCCAATGCTTCTAGGTTTGCTGACCAGAAGCAGTCTCTACTCCAAGTGAACTAGCATCAACTGACAACCAACTACATATTATAAATTTCTCAAAATTATTTAAAATCTACAGATGTTAGTTTCTGTATTGTGCTAATAAATATTGTATAACACGGTCGTTTGTCCTAAGTGATTTTTTCTGCTCATAGATAAAAAAAACAGAAATAAAAAAGAATAAAAAACAATAAATACATAAACTTAATAAATAAAAAAATAATTTCTACAAATATGTAACTAAATGGAAATGAGTAAATAAATAAAAATAAGTAAATAAATAAATAAAAAAAATAATAATCATATAAAAAAAAATAGAAAATAAATATGAATAAAAAATGAATAAAAATAAAAAAAATTACTAAAAAATAATTAAGAGCAAATAAATAAATATAAATATATTAAAGTACATAGACAAATAAAACAAATAAATAGAAATATATATATAAATAAAAAAATAAGTCAAAATAAATAAATAAATAATTTTAAAAAATTGATAAATAAAAAATTAAAAAAAAATTAAAATTAAATAAATAAAAAGAGGAAAAATAATAAAAAATAAACAAAATAGATAAATAAAAATAATAAATCAATATAAATAAATAGTTAAACATAAATAAATAAATATTTAAATATATGAATGAATAAATAACCCATTAAATAAATAATGATAAATAAATAGAAAAATTAAATAAAACAATAATAAAAAATTAATATCAAATATATATAAATAAATAAATCGTATATATATATATATATATATATATATATATATATATATATATATACTATATATTATTATAACTTTAAAAATAAAATAAGAAAAAAAAAATAAATAAAAATATATAAATAACTAAATAAATAAACTACTAAAAAATAAAAAATAATAAAATAAATAAAAAAATAATATAAAGAAATATGAATATATTGAAATAAATGAATAAATAATAAAATGATCAAAAATAGATAAAAAAAAAATAAACTATAAAATAAAAGAATAAAAAACTATTTAATGAAAGTAAAAATAATAAAATAAAACAAAAATAAATAAAGTAGATAAATATTGAAATAAAAATAAATAAAAATAAATAAACTGATAAAAATTAATAGATAAATAAAAATAAACATAATAAATAAATAAAATAAAAAATAAAGAAGAAAAATAAAAATAAAAAACCTAATAAATAATGAAATAATAAAAATCATAATAAACAAGTATATAAAAATGAAATAAATAAGTTAAATGAAAATAAATAAAAAAAACAGAAAAAATTCAAAAAAATAAAGAAGAAATAAAATAAAAAAATAAAAATCAAATAGGTAAATAAAGATAAGAATAAAAGAATAAATAATTTAAAAATTAAATTTAATTAATATATGTTAAAATAAATTAAAATTAAATGAGCAAAAAATAAAATTAAAAAATATTAAAAAGTAAACATAGATAAAAATAAAAATAAGTAACAAATAAAGAAATAAATCATAAATAATTTAGATAAAAATAAATGAATAAAAAATAGATAAATAAGTAAAAATAAAAATCAATAAATAAATAAAATAATAAATAACAAATAAATGAAAAAAAAATATAAATGAAAATAAATTAATAAAAAAACTAAAAGAATTAAAATAATAAAAAATAAAGAAATTAAATAAAGAAAAATTATATATTAAATAAAAGTAAAAAACAAATGAAATGAATAAAAAATAAATGAATAAATGAATAGTAAATATAAATAAATAAAAATACTGAAATAAATATAAATTGATAAATAAAAATAAAAATAAATAAGTAAATAAATAAGACAAATAAATAAATAAACAATAAATAAAATAAGAATAAAGAAATAAATAAAGACAAAATAATAAATAAATAATGATAAAAATAATAAAAAACTTAAAAGAATTAAATTAAATAAATTAAATAAAGAAATAAAAAAAAAAAATTAAAATAAATAAATAATTAACTAAAAACAATGAATATAATAAAAAATAAATGATAAAAATATAAATAAAAGTCCTAATAAATAAATAAAAAAAAAAAATAAAAATAAAATAAATTTAAGAAAATAAATAATAATGAACTAAATATAAATGATAAATAATAAAAAAATAAAAAGTAAAAATAAAAAAATCAAAAATGAACAATAAAAATAAATATAAATAAAATAAAGTAAATAAATAAAAATAATAAATAAAGTAATAAATAATGATAAATAAATAAAAAATAAAAAAGAAAAAAAAAAAAATAAATATAAATAAAATAAATAAAAAAAATAGAAAAAAAAAGAAAATAAACAAAATATAAATAGAATAAATAAAAATAAAAATGAATAAATAACCTAATAATAAGAAAATAAAAATAAAAATAAAAATAAAAATAAAATCTAAATCAAAGAAATCAATATAATAAACTAAAATAAATATAAAAAATATATAAAAAATAAAAATAAACAAAAACAAAAAGAAAAATAAATAAATAAATAAATAAAAATAAAAAATAAAATTAAAAAATAAAATAAATAAAATGAATAATAAATAATATAAAAATAAATATAAATAAAAAATAAAATAAATAAATAAAATAAATAAACTAAATAAAAAAGAAATAAAGAAAAATAAATAAATAAATAAATAAATAAAAAAGTAAATATAAGTAAACTTAACTAAAAAAAAAAGAAAATATAAAAAATAAAAAAATAAATAAAAAAATAAAAAAATTAAATAAAAAATAAAATAAATAAATGTAAATATAAATATGAAAAATAAATAAAATAAATAAATAAATAAATAAATAATAATAAATAATAGAAATAGATAAATAAATAAATATTTTTTTAATAAATAAATATAAGTAAAGTAAAAATATTTTAAAAAAATAATAAGTGAATAATAATGAATAATGAAAAAAAAAATTAAATATAGTAAAAAAAACAATAAAAATAAAATATTAAAAATTGATAAAAAAATAAAATGAATATAATAAAATTAAAATAAAAATAGATAAAAATAAATAAAATGAAAAAATAAAACCAAAAAAAAATGAAAATTAAAATAAAAAATAAATGAAAAATAAAAAAATAAAAAAAAAAAAAAAAAAATAAGAATTAATGAATTTAAAAAACAAATTCAAAATAAAAATAAGTAAAAAAGAAATGAGAATATATAAAAACAAATGAAAATAATGAATAAATACATAGAAATATATAAATAAAAAAAGTAAAATAAATGAAAATTAATTAATAGAAAAAAGTTAAAATAAATCAATACACGAATAAATAAATATAGAAAATTAAAAATAAACAAAAAATAAATAAAAACAAATATTAATAATAACTAAAAACAACTAAAAAAACGAATAAAACAAA
>NC_061094.1:50305342-50313405 GCF_015104395.2 Macrobrachium nipponense
TTATTAAAAAAGTAAAATAAATGAATAAATAAATAAATAGAAATATATAAATTTAAATAAATTAATAATATATATAAGAAAAATTATAGAATTGAATGGATAAAAAATAAATAACAAAAATAAATAATTAAAATATCTAAAAATTAATAAAAAATAAAATATACAATAAAAATAAAACATATATAAATTAACAATTCAAATAAAACAATAAAAAAAATAATAAATAAAAATAAATAAATAACTAAATAAATAAACAAATATCAAATAAAAAAAGATAGAATAAATAACTAAAAAAAAAAAAAAAATAAAGAAAAATAAATAAGTAAAAAGATAAAAATAAATAAATAAAAAATAAATTTTTTAAATACAAATGAATACAAATAAATAAATAAATAGATAAATAAAATAAAAAAATAAACAAATATAAATAAAGGAAATGATAAATAAATAATACTAAATGAATAAAAATAAAATATAAATAACTAATTAAAAATAAATAAATCAATAAATAGGATGAATAAATAAATAAAGAAATAAATATATAAAAAATAAATTAATTAATCAATATATAGAAATAAATAAAATTATTTAAAAAATAGATAAACATAAATGAGAAAATATAAATAGAAATAAAGAAAATAAATAAAAATTAATAAATAAAGGAATAAAAACAATACATAAAAAATAAAAAAAATAGATAAATGTTTATAAATAAATAAACAAAATAAAGATAATTATTTAAATATATATATAAATATAAATAAAATAAACTAATAATTAAATAAAACTAAATAAATAGAAAATAAATGAAAAAATAAATAACTAAAAATAAATAAATGAAAATAAATAAATAATACTAAATAAAAAACAAATGAAAATAAATAAAGGAAAATAAATAAAAATAAATGAATAAGTACACACGATCAAAAACAAATAAATAAATTAATAAATATAAAATATAAATGAATAGTTTAGCTTAGATTAGTTTTTATTTATGTCATATTAACACAAATCTCCACATAGTTCCAGTAAAGCCGCCGAAGCTGTAGTAGCTTATATGGCAGGCTACATAAAAACGTCAATACAATAAAATCAGCATAAAGCACAGCCATTAATGCACACAAAATTAGACAATATTTAGAACAATGAAATCAAGACAAAATACACACACCAATACATAAAGTTAGACAATATTTAAAAACAATGGAATCCATGTAATAGCACAGATTCGACAAAATTACAGCATATAAAACAATGAAATGAGAATTCAATCAACTATTGTAGAACCTAACTAAAACACCAGACCAGAGACACTGAAACAACCAAGTTAAAACGTTATTATTCTACCATTCTATAAAAGACAACTATTGTTCGCTCATCAATGATGATTTGTATGAACGTAACGAATACCGCAGAGCCCTCAAATAAGTTAGGTGGTAGACTATCGTATAACAATATCATTTGATGTGGTAAATCTTCTCTCCACCTCACAAATCAAATGAGGATGGCGAAACATAATTCCTCTTGTTTCATAGTCTTAAAAACTTAAAGAGATTGTATTTATAAAGACTCCTCAGCCTCAACAGCTTCAAACATTATTGTACAGTTGGACACAGGTTTTCCCTGGTACACCGTCTTGCGAGACTTCGAAAATTACATGGTAACAGTGTTTACTGCGGGAGATGGGGGGCCCAGAACCCCTTCTCTGCTAACAAGAGTTCCACCAATAAGTTCTGGAGTTCGTTTGGTGGGCGGAGTTATTAGGTATGGTTGGAGAAGACACACACACGGAGTAAAAAATTTCTGAGCAGTTTATATCGTTGTAATGAAGATTGTTGTCTCACTTGTAACTTAAGTTTGTTTATTAAGGTTCCAATTAACTTTCGGTCAAGACATTATCTTACATCCGTGTCTATTATTATACATCGGTCATATTCATTACACAATACTTAAAGTTGATCAACCTTTTAAAGTTATATTGGTATTGCCGAAAATCACGAACATCATAACAGGATATTTTAACCTTATCACGTAAGCCAAGTTTACAGCATCGGTTGCAGTGCGTTTCCTACAAATTCTGCAATAGGAAGCTATAAAGAAGCTCAGCAGCAAATGACTGAATATACCCAAAAATTCAATGACTTTTGTTGAGTCTCCGACCACTTAGCTCCTCTCTCTCTCTCTCTCTCCTCTCTCTCTTTACTCTCTCTACTCTCTCTCTCTCTCTCTCTCTCTCTCTCTCTCATTTATCTATCTCTCTCTCTCTCTCTCTTATACTAGCTAACTTATATATCTCTCTCTCAGCTATACTAGTTAACTTAGTGACAAGAAAAACCCCTGCGCACAGTATGCAGTTCTGATATGTCTAGTGTATTCAAGAGAGGATCAGTGACCCAATAATGTCGAAGATTGCCCTTCCTGACCATACCCATAAGCATAACCAAAGCAAAGAAATTTCTCATCTCTGATACTGTAATGTCATAAACTCTTGTTCCCTTGAGTGTTCGCTTGCTATATTACCCCATTTCATAACATGAAATTAATGATTGGATCTCTCTCTACAGTCAGTTCTATTATAGAATCATTAAATATAGAATAAAAAACTTTATTCCTGATATACTATCATCAAATCGGAAGGTGTGCCGCAAAAAAATATCGCCACCAATCCTTTGCCACACAGGATTAGCTGGTTTGACGTTTCTGACAACCTCCTAGGCCACCCTTACCTCCCCTCCCCACGCAGTTTCATACAAATGGAAGACGAGCAGTGCAAACGGCCAGCAAGGCCTCTAATAAGGAAACTAAGTAGTACAGAACCAATTACCGATACAATAAGCTATGAAGGCGCACAAATTAAAAACTTAAAAACGTCACATGACGTAAACAAAATGTGTGGGACGACTTCTGCAAACACGTGTATAGACGTGGTTGACCTTTTAAGGGTTAACTGTTGTTTTTTTTTTTTTCTAAAATCATGTATGCACTGATATATTATAGACTATATATTTCGTTGACCTCAGGTGATAGGTGAAGTCATTTGGGCTTTCCTTATAGTGGCTGACATAAAGAGAGTATCATCTACTGAATTGACAGTTACCTTTTGTAAAATGTCCCCCAGAGCATACGACCCCTATACTCAGAACCGACAACGACGGCCAAAAATATGCCACATTTTACTCTTGTTCATATAACTTAGGTTTTTAACCAAAGATACATTGAAAATATCAGTAGGATATAAAGCATTACATTTCAAATAATGGAAACTATTTTAAGACTCCAGAAGCTAATAACGGAAAATAAGTAAGGCGAATTTATATCTGTATCGGCCACACCACAGTGAACAAAGTATACAGGTAAGGCAATTTGCCATACTGTTACCGACCTCACTGTATGAAAACAGTGCTCAGCGAGTCATTCAGTTCTATATTTCAATGCTGTAAACAAGAAACTGTGATAAGGAAGACATCAAAAAACATGTGGCCTGAGTAAGTATGAAAGTTTACTGCAACTACTTCTAATGTGTATGGAGGCATTATGCCATTTTTTTTTTACAGATACTTCGAATATTATATCAAGAATATCATGGTTATAATAAAACTTGTTGTGAATTACATTTATTAAAACATATAATCAAATAACTAGTGAGAACAAAATGAGAACATTTTATGTCCTATTACAAAAAATATAACATTTATATTATACAATCTAATACCTTGACCATCCACCCTCTCTCTGTCACTTCCCTCAATCTGTCGGGCATCGAATGAACAAGGTTGAAAATTTGCTGCGGTCTCCGTCTACAAATTTCCCACTGAGAGTTGATGTGAGCCATGAGTTGCTGTGTTGTTCTCTCATGTTCCATTTTCCATGTGTTCACCATCTGGACCCACACGTGTTCAATCACATTCATATCTGCTCCTTTGCTCGGCCATTCATGAAGAAGCAGGTTATCCTGTCTGGCAAACCACTCTTGAATAACGTGAGCAGGTGTGAACCAGGATGGGCTCTGTTGGGAAGGGAAAATTCTTTTTCTCGTAACGAAGGGAAGAAGAGGTTTGCAGCAGCTCAACATACTTAGCTGCTGTAAATCGTCCCTCGATACAGAACACGTCACCAATACCATGCAGACACACCCAGCCCCATACGTTGCAGGTGACATGGCTGGATCGAACCACCTCAACAATGTTACGGGGTTCATATCTGAATGAGAGAAAAAAATAGGGGTGTATAATATAAATTATATATATATATATATATATATATATATATATATATATATATATATATATAATACATATACATATATATATATATATATATATATTATATATATATATATATATATATATATATATACCTTTGGAGAATTTAAATTCTCAGTGATGAAACAACACTGAAAGAATTCTATCGTGTAATTATTTATTTGATATATTATATTTGAGGAAAAAGAGCAAATGATGCCACTGTCCTTACCTAATATTTATCTCAGAAATAGAACTCTTATTCATGTTTACTCCCTTTATATATTTTGACAGTCCACTTCCGTGGAAGAAAATCTGAAGATTGATAATTAATATAAAGAATAATGCAATTGATAATTGATGCAAATAATGATTTTGCTTATCATACTGGGTTCTATTTGTTCGCCAACAATGCAGCTTCCCATGTGTTGGGCAAAATCAAGCCTTCCCGCCTTATGTCGCTGGAGTCCCGTGATGAATCCCAGCAGCATGGAGTCTGCTTCGTACTGTCATCGATGACACCTATCCAAGGTCTTCATGAAATGCCTCGGCGTTGGTTAAGGGTTGCTCTCGAGCCGCCCTGATAATGCGTCATCCTCAGCTGGGGTGGTTTTCCGTGGACCCCCTGGCCTAGCTAAGCGAACATATTATCTTAAATGTTTTAACTTATAATTTATATAAACATCGCAATCAATTATAGATTCTTTGAATTTTGTACTCGATGGATTGATCATAGTTTAGTAAACATGGCCAAATATTTTTGGTTTCAAAAGCATATCAAATTAAGAATATCCATAATATTCTTAATTTGGTTGGTGGTTATTATAACAAACTGTAAATCATGGCTGAGCCATTACTGAAATGACATTTAATAAATAAACTATAGCTATCATAAGATACGACTTTGACGGGAGGGTGGGCACAAATAAAATGCTCTTATAGGCTTAATTTTATCGAGACAAACTCAATCGACTATCTAACTTTGTTCATGGTTTGAGGTCGGCAAGGGCCAACCACCCACCGGTGTGGAATTATGGAGGTGCACCTGAAATATTACTGTGGTGTTGGAATGGCTGTGGATATCTGTAGTCTAACCAAAATTATAATAGCGAGACGAAATACATTTAAGAAAAGAACTTTCATATTAAATAAGCAAGATTAAATAACAATGAATAATGTAACATATCCACCAATCATTCAGCATTAACAACTTACGCAAGTCGTTCAAGTTCCCCCTCTCCTCCCATCTTCTTATCCACAACTGTACCGTGGTGGGGGACACACCAACATCACGTGCAATGGCTCGTATCGAGAAGCCATTGTCGCGTAAAGTGACAATTCGTCCTCGCAGCGCCAGATTTGTGTCCCTTTGATTCATGGTGAGTGGTTATGAAGTCTGACCCATTTAAAAATCCTGCTGACGACCTCACCTCCGTTGGGATTCAGACTCTGTTTCGAGTCGAGTAAAACAATACCATGATTCATATATCATATATTCGTTCCTTGATTGTAGGATTAGGCAATAGGGATCATAATCACCATGGTATAAAATAAAGATACTACTGAAATTATAATATGCTCACGTAAATTATTGTTCCTGTTAATAATTACATTGAGAACTGAGTATTCGTTGAGCACTGCTTCGTAAAATGAGCTCGGTAAAAATGTTCGCGAATTCTCTAACCTATTTATCTGTAACTAAGATTCGTTTAAGTATGAGATTTTGCTATAGTGTACTACACCAGTACCGTAATTTATAAGAGTATCATGAATCACAAATAATAAAAAATAGACACTTGTCCTGTACGAAGAGGCAAAAGGCTCGATTAGCCAGAAATGGATATGAACACAACAGTATATATATATATATATATATATATATATATATATATATATATATATAAAACTTCGCCTGCCCTATCCTTCTAACCCCCACTTCACCCCCTTCCTCTTCCTTCCCTCACCTCTCCTCCCTCTCCCTTCTCTCTCTCACTCTCTCTCTCTCTCTCTGAATGTTACTTCAGTTTAAGTATATTTTGTACGATTTTATTTTATCTATCCATCTATCTAATCTAATAATAATAATTTACAATGTTGTCTATATATAACGATTCAATCAGTTGTTACCTGCCAGCAAGGCTGGCATTACGGTACGGTACGGCAAGGTTGATATTTAGCCTATGCGTACGGTACGGAATAACGCAACGACAATTTTACCAAAGTAAGGCACGGTATAGTTCAGGTACGGAAAAAATGTGCAAATTCCGTACCGTACTACCTTACCTTAGGCATGGATATATTACTTTTGGTCTACGTTGAAAACAAGGGAACAATATTAAGCAGTAGTAGTAGCTATTACTATTTTTATCTTAAGGTAAATTTTTTTTCTTTCTTTAGTGACTACTGACTTGGGTTAGGAGTAAATGATTATAATTATTAGAGTGAGAGATATCTGCATGTGTGGTGGAGTAATAGAACGATAGACACTGTGATTGATGGAAAAGCTACTGTTATACTTGTGTTTGGTTACCTCCTTCGCAATCTTCATTTGGACTCAGGGCATCAGCCATATGCTTGTACTACGAAGGTGAAGAAGAGATGGCCGCCTAGGAACATAACTGTCGGCATGGTAGCAAAAATCCGTTTGTCTAGCAACTTTTCAACTTTTTTTTAGCAGAGAGAGTCGCCAATTGCCTACAGATTGGTTTGAATAGGTAACTGGTTATAGTTGCTCTATGTGTTACAAATAAACATTTAGCATTTTTACCGGACATTCATTAGAGTTAAAGCCTTGATACCGAAAAATTATAGCAAAATCTCGTACTGATACCAGTCTTCATTACAGTATTATTGGCCAAAACGTGACTGCACTGTCTGTGAAACTCACAGTAATAGCTTTACCAATTACAAATAAACATTACCTTTTATTCAGGCTTGGAGTACTTGTCATTTATCTGAAATGTTTTTTAATAACACGTTTTGAAGTTAACTGTAATTGCGTTTGTTTTTTTATTTATACTAAATGGTAATTGTAATTGTAATTGTAACTGAAAAAGTTCAAATAATAAAAAAGTACTTTATTTGAAATTGTTATCCTAGAGCAGCCCTCTTACTTTTCGAGAGCTCATCTTAACCAAATGCAATAGAGATTTTTTGAGTCGCAACCCAATTTATTTATTATAATAATTAAGGAGAATCTTAACAAGCCAGCTACCAATTCTAAAAATATTTTGATTCCATTTATTTCCTTTTTTTGTGCAAAATGTTTTGTGAAAATTTTTTCCCATATTTGAGTTTTGTATTTCAGTATATTTTCTTATAATCAGCATTATAATTTTCAACACAATAAAGATACTAACAATTTACTTAGGCAAATCATAGGATGTTAACGATAATTTCCGCAGGTCTAAATATAGTTTTATATGTTTGTTTTGTATTTGTACTAAAGGTATTATAAGTAACAACTTACAATTGTTGAAGAAATTGACTGTAAAGGACACCAAACTCAAGTATAAAGACTTTGCAACTATCTGCATTTTTTTAAAGGAAATAGGATGTGTGCAAATGTAATTGAGTAATAAATTTTTATATATGTATTTGTGTAGCTGTGATTACAATTTTGAAATATTAAAATTATGAATTATAACTAATGATTGTATTTGATATTGTTCCCCCCATCTTGTAATTGAAGTTGTAATTGTAATTCGATAACAGGTCAGGTAATTAATAATTCTAATTGTAATAGACATAAAGCAAACGTAATTACCCCAACCTGCTTAATATTGCATAAGATATGGACAGTAGTTACTTCATACGAAATGG
>NC_061094.1:50313905-50376405 GCF_015104395.2 Macrobrachium nipponense
GCGAATTTGAGAAGAGTGATTCCCGAGGGTATGAAGAATCAAGCTTCATAGTAAGAAAGGAACTGAGAGGTTATTTCATCGATTCCTTTCATCAAACAGGAGAAGCAGCTCGAGATGGGACGAAAACTTTAACAAAAGAAACTCATTTTAACTGGGAACGAGGTATGAGTAGAGGTTACTCTCAAAAGGTCATGACCTCAGCTATACGAGTTATTGAAGGGGTAACCTCGAAGAGTAAGGTCATATTCAGCCTACCATATCGTTTGAAATATCTCTGAATAATGCAAAGGATCGGATTTTGATATGACTGAGAAAAGGTAGGACTAAGACGCCATAATTGCACCACTGAGACATGATTGATTTCCACTTATTCTCTTAAGAGTTCAGGTTCCTAATATTTCCGCAAACTTTGGAAACATTAGCCCCAATCGCATCTCTGAAAATCGTGTAGACACCGAGAAAACAGTAAAGTATTTGGATTCCAATTGAGGTAAGCTCGCCCGACTGTCGAAAGCCTTACAAGTAAGGAATCATGACAACAATTTTTATGAAATTTATATTTTCTTGTTTGACTTAATCAGATTCATTGATCAGTAACAACGAACGCATTTAAACTGAATTTCAGTTATCTAGTTAAATCTCCAATCAATATACCTTTATTCATCCTTATCAACTGTACCAAAGCTTTATATACGAAACAGCCATTCAATAACTTAAAATACAGTAAATACTTGCGGATTCAAAATATATCTTATATTTTTCCTAAATGCCCTACACTAACTAGGCCCTAAGGCGACCGTTTGGTCACCAGCCAGTCCATTTCATTTTTTCTTTACTTTATATTAGCTAAAAAGAAGGCACTGAGGCCATCTATTGGGAATTATAAAAAAACAGCGGAGGAAGGGGAAGGTTCCCTTTTAGGACCATGGGACCTAGCTGCTGAGATGATTGTTATCACTGGCTTTTCAACTTAATTTTACTGTGAAATCCTATTGAAAAATATATATATGAAATACCTTTTGCTGACTATGTAAAACAACCAAGCAAGGTGCTATGATTGTTGCTAAGAATTACTTCTTCAGGTGTCTAGACGAGCTAATTCTCTTACAATACAGGATGCTTTGAAATTAGAGCCCCCCTCCCCCCTCTACAGCATAAACTAAAATGGATATGGACAAAAACAAAAGTAATTCAGAACAGGTATTTATTTAAGTTTCTCTCTGAGTATTTAATATTTTGTGTGGCCTCCATCTACCTGTACCACAGCCTGCATTCTTGAGGGGTATGATTTCGACAAATCACAAAAAGCTGAGACTCAAACTCCATTTCCCTGAGCACTTCGGTCACCTCTCTTTGCAGGTCGTCGAGGCTTGGTATACCACTGTGCGCGCTTCAACACGATCCTTTAAAATACTATAATGTTTTCGCACACATTAAGGTCAGGGGAGCTACCTGGAAATCCACTTGACAAGAAGAAATCGATAACACTGTTTCGAAGCAGCTCCTGTGTGTGAAGAGCCTTGAAGCATGGTGCCTTACCTTGCAAAAATGGGACTTTTTCAGCAGATAACACATTTTCAGGATCTTTGAGGAAAGGAAATACTCCACCAGTAAGCACAGTTTCTCTGAAGTATTCGCCATTCCATGACTTTCCTTTTTCTTTGATGATCTGCATTAACTGTTTGGCTGTGAAACAGAGAAAAATTCCCAGACATTCAGGAAATTTCACAACTTGGCGATAGTGCACGTCATCGCTGATATCATCCAACATTGCAGCCCAAATGATGTCATTTTTATGATTTGGCTTCCTGACTGTGTAAATGAAGAATTCATCTGATGCGGCAACATGGAGAAAGCCAGCTCCATCCCAATCTTTAAGAAATGAACCACAAAACCATGCAGTCTTCTCTCTGTTGCTGAGTGATGTTGGGCTTGGTGATAACATGAAATGGCTTGATACCAGATTTTTTCAACTCACGATATACCTCACTATAACTTCTCTTCTTTCCCCTTTTTGTTTCTAGTTCAAGCGCCAACTTACGTAAAGGCATTCTTCGTCTACCCACTGCCTCAGCTATGAACGTCTTTTGACTCCTGAGGAAGGACTTCAGGCCTTCCAAGATTCTCACTCTTTTCGCAATGACAGTCATATGGATTTTTGTTCCAGTTTCTTTTAACAAAGTGTTCATCTCTTTTAATGTATTTAGCTATCCAGGAACGTGAAATGAAGGATGCGCCAGCATCCCTGGCCTCTCTAAAGGTTATAGCCAGGATTTGGTCAATCCATCTAATTTCCTCTGAGTCATTAGCCATGGCTGTACCTAACTCCATCACTCAGTCTGAAAATACAAGAAACGTAAAATGAAAAATAGCTTAATAGAAAATTAAGATAATGTACTTGGAGATAGGCTATAACAGAAAACTTCTTAACTTTCCATTTTTTCTGTGGAGGGGGGGGAGCGGCTCTAATTTCGAAACACTCGGTATATAATGATGTTTTAATTTGGAAAGACATGTTTCATCTCACTGAAAGTTTAAACCAAGTCTGCTTTCAAAAGAAAAGAGCGAATGTGTAAATTTATTAGATTATGATGATTATCCTTTTCATTGATACCAGTGATTATGTCTCAACGGAATCAATAAGAAAATCCTGGGCTAAAAGCACTACCGTTTAACATTTTGTCATGACTCAATAAGCATTCCTTTCAATGTTGAATTGAAAGAATGTAAAACTACTCAAAAATTCGACTTTTTCTTCTCGGTAAAATAAAGTCGGTGCATTTTCACTTTAACAACTCTCCTTCTGACGCCAGAGAGACTGGCAGCCCTGACTCCTCAGAAACCTCCGAGCCGAGAGTCAAACACAGTTTTCTTATGAATTCTCTTCCGACAAAACGCCAACATAAAGGAAACACCGGGTGCCGTCCGTCATCTGATTTCCAGATGCCAATCAGAAAGGCAAAGGGATTCACACGTGAGTTCTTTCCTATGTAAAAGCTTCTTGTCTGTTTTTCACAGTTGTCCAAAAGGAGAGTTGTGAAGGATTTTGCTTCTGAATCTGTATTTCAACACTGGTTAATTTTATGTCTTCGTCAAGTCGAACCGAATTGTTTTAACCCTCCAAACTTAATGTAGTATATATTGATATTCTACGTTTATTTCATATTCTTGTGAATATTTTAAGTTGTCTATCGTGACTGAGGAAATAGCTGTTGATTTTGGTTGTCAATTCTCTTTTACGAAGTATATTGTACTGTCACTTTCTGTTTATCAGCTGGTTATTATTTCTAGTTGCGTAACATATGTGTAACGATTTAAAACATGGTTGGATACGAGTACACAATATTGTTAATTATGGCTGTATTAGCATAATCACCCTACTATTCAAACAATACTAACCTATTATTCTCTTTATGTAACTCAAATAGTCTATGTGTGATACGTGCCAGGTTTAACCAGCAAACTATCCTAAAAATAAAAAACAAAACAAAACAAAAACAAAAGGCAGGAGCAAAATGATCGTCACATAGGATATTCTAAGTAAGACACGATTGCAAAATCACTTTAATATTACTGTACAGTTTAACGAGATTTAGCTGAAAATGTCCATGATGTCTTAATAGACTGTGATATTTTCACTCTGGACTGTCTAACATGTGAGAAAATGAAATTTTTAAAAAGTACGAGTAAGTTTGTGTGTGTGTGTGAGAGAGAGAGAGAGAGAGAGAGAGAGAGAGAGAGAGAGAGAGAGAGAGAGAGGATGGAGAGCCAGAGGTGGTTTACACTTTAATCGTATTGATATGGAAAAGTAGATTCATGTGTTATAAAAATAACTGTCAATATATATATATATATATATATATATATATATATATATATATAATATATATATATATTATGTTATATTATATATATATATGATATATATACTTATATTATATATTATATATATATATATATATATATATATATATGTATATATATATATATATATATACATTGGGGGAAGAACCCCCAGTATTCATAAGGTAAGCGTGGACACGAAACGGAAGGCAGACCCCATTACTCCATTACACACACAACCTATCTCTCTCTCTCTCTCTCTCTCTCCAAGGAATCTCCCCTCTCTCTCTCATCTCTCTCTCTCTCTCTCTCCACCTCTTTCTCTCCATTCTAACAGGTAATGAAAATGAGAGAGTTGCATCATAAAACTAACATTTATTAACAAAAATAAAACAAATCAATTAACCAAGTAATCCAGTCTTACAGACTAACTCAAAAAACGGTACAATGTCAAGTCACCAAAGCAAGTCCACACCCCTCCGGGAACTCTTTTGTCTCCCGGCATTTTCAGATCCGTCTGTTTCAAAGATACAGAACACATCCCGGTAAGTACACACACAAGTTCAAAGACAAAGTTAATAAAATGGAACATCTTACAAGATATCAAACAAGCCATCCCTTTGGCTAAAGTAAAGGTAACACTTACCCATTCCCAACCGGAATATCACTCACTGTTTAAAAAAACACTTTGGCACCCGCCATCGTGGCTTTGCCTTCCCCCACGAATCTCTGTGCAAGTCTTCCCATAGACTTGGCTAGTGATACATTATGAATAGAAGAGGCGCACACGCACATACGAATGCACACTTCGACAACGCCTCATATTACTGGCTACAACCAGTTTCCCAAAGGCACTTTGAGAAGAGTTCATAAACTGTCGTACATTGACTTCCTGAACTAAGCACTTTTATCTCACGCCACCCCCTAGAAACTCATTCATCAGCTACTCTCAGGTCGTTACCTCTGCACTGTTCTCCACATTCCATAGGTCACAGAGAACGCATATTATTAATCAAAACCCTATGCCTTACAGATAGCTCGGCCACCTATATGCTAGCCCCCGCCTAGCAAAATTGCTTATATAATACAAAACACTGGCCGGCTTAAAACATAATAAGTAAAACTGCACGTCTCTGGCATTATAAAATAAAGTCTTATCACGCTTTATCTCCCAATAACACAAGACGCATTTTCTCTCATATTTTCTGCATTAGGATTCTTGAATATCCCTCTTCGCTTGTCTAGCTGAACAGACAGCAACAGGCTATAGCAGGCTGTAGCAACTGTAGGAAGACGGAATGCCTCCCTCATCGTAGAAGACTCTCACGGCTTCTGTGGATCCCCAAAAAACACGCTGTAGAATTCTCTCGATCACCCATCATGGAAATACTTGTAATCACCCTGGACAACATGGCAGCAACCTTTCTTCACGGCTGGTGGACGTCTTGCTGGTGTCGGGGAACGACTTTTCCCTTTGGGTGTGTGTTAGTATGTCAGTCAAGTCACTGGTCAATCTAAGAAAATTAACTCAGACATACTACTTCTATCAAACAATGATCTCAAAAAGTCAGAAACACTAACTGAACGTCTCCCAATTAACTCCCTTAATATGACTACTAAATCATAAGTCATCATCACAACTCTCTAAGAAAAAAAAACATCAAGTTCTCCAACCGAATTCTCCAAACTCACACACACATCAGCACACACACAACTCAGAAATCACAGCAACTCCACAGAATTCTGCACTCACATTTCGAACTCGAATGTGCTCACAAAAAAAAAAAAAAAAAAAAATTCGCAACGAGCTCAAGAAAGAAAAGAATCACGTAACACCCAGACCCAAAAATGTTCTCGCAAGTTCTGACATTTAAACAACCCACAAAATCAGCAAAAATCTCCAACTTTTAACAGCAAAAACCCCTTTACTGCTCAATAATTAATCACAATGAGACTTAATGTCAAACTCCCTTTACGTAAGTAACAACCCTCGAAAAATTACATCTCCCGGTAAAATCAAATCTCCCGTCCAAAAAAGAAATGCTACTTAAGCTCAATCCCCAAATCATATCTCTCACAGGAAAAGGAAGAAAAAATATAATAAAAAAAAAATAATCACAAGTAGATTTCCCCAATCACAAAATACATAATACATGTATAATATGCATAACTCCCGCGTTTTCCCCATGTAAAGCCCCGGAATTTGCCAGAAAGCAAACTCTCACACATGCGCTTTCGTGAAATGCTATAGCCAACATTTCCAGATATTGCAAAAATTCTGATCTGTCACCATCAGAAGAAAAGAAACAGCACAGCGCTCATCACATCGCTTGTCAGCAGAAAAATCGCCTGCGGACGCATGCTCAAACAACAGCACAAAAATTGTCCAGTAAGACACATAAGTTTGGAAACTCATGATTCTCAAGAAAAAAAGGTCTAACAGACACATTTCACAGAATTAACTCCAGGATATGACTAATGTGTTCAAAAATTTGTCTCGAAGACTTATTCTCTCAACATGACTTTTCCCCAAATTATATTTCTCCAAGAATAACACACTTGTGAACATAAAAAATGCACACACATCTCCATAGGACTCGTAATGCAATAATGCCATTCGCCTCTAAATAGACACGAAATCAAAAAAGAGAACCTCAGAAATCTTCTCTTTGCTCAAAAAAACTCCCATAACCACAAAAAAAAAGGGTCACCCGCCAAAGATTAATTCCAACTCCATTATGAGACACCATATTAATAATAACACCACTCCGGTTATAAAAATATTTCCTCCATTTGGTTAATAACCAACCCCCTTATATTATTCTCTTATTTCTCTAATAGCCACATGTCAGTAAAAAAAAGACACCACTCCAGGAATAGAGAATAATCACCTCTATTTCGGCAAATACAAAATATTTACCTCTATTTCCCCAATAACTCCATGTGGAACAAAACAAGGCTCCAAAAAATATATCTCCAAAAAATGTGCACTCAAGGCAACTAACTCACATACTCACAAATATTGCCCCATAATCTCCAAATATGTGTCTCCATTTGCAACAAAGATGGCTGCAAAATAATTGAACTAAACATAGCTCATACCACTATTGGCAAATATCAAAAATGGCCAAAAATAAATATCTCCCATATATTATATCTCAAATTATAACTCCAAAATAATATATACCTCCAATTATCTCCCCAAAATAATATATCTCAATTATAACTCAAATTCTCCAGAGAATAACTCAATGTTATAGTAAAAACTATAAAAACTCTCTCCGTTTAGCATAATTGCTAAAAAAGGGCAAAACTCGGCAAATAAAACTGTCTATAAAATTCTAGAAAAAATCACCAAAGTCCCACAACTCATTATAACAGAATTCCCAACTCACAGTGTCTTACCCAAGACTTCTCCATATGCACTACGACATAAGCCACTAGAAAACTTAACCATGTTTCCTATCTCTCACAAAGTTGTCACAAATACAACCAAGGTATTGTGCAAGAAAACTCACAATTTCTGGAACACAAATATCCAGAGAAAAAATGTTGTGCCATTACGTATGCATTCAAAGCATGCAAAAAATTCTCCCATATATTTCTCTATAGCATCAAATAGCAAAAACACGAACACGTTTCCGAACAATGACTCTAAGTCACGAACTGAGACATTAAAAAATATCCACACCAACTGGAGAGAAAAAATAAATTCAAATTCACCCATGGTAAAAAAAACTTGTGTCAGCGATGGCTAATTTCCAAAAAAGGAGAAAAGAAAAATCAACGGCACTGTTCACTATCTCCCGTAACTCACTCGATGTCAAGCAATTATCTGCTGAACTCATAAAAAAGAAAAAAAAACTAAAACAGTGTGTTGTTAGTTCCTCCCATATTCAAAAAAGATTTCACCTCCCTTGACAGCATTACGGCACCCACGTATTAGTATAAAAAAAATCAGTATCAGAAATATCATTATCACAAAATCACCAAAAAATTGCTATCATCAAAATCATCAGTATCAGTACAAAAAATATCACCAATGTTAATGCTTGTCCATTCTCCAAAAATTCAGCACAAAATTCAGCAAAAATTCAGCAAGATTCCACCACAATTCACCAAGATTCAGTCAGATTCATCAAGATTCAGCAAAACTCATCCCCGTGAATCACTGAAAATATTCTCCAAAGTTACAAAAACTTAACAATTAATTAACACAAGACTTCTCCCATTAATTCATTGTAATAATTCTCCTTGATTAATTATCTGTAATAATTATCAACTAATCTCCCATGAAATATCTCAAAACTCTCGTAAAACAAGTCTCCCGTAATGATAATTATACTTAAGCAAACCTCCCGTGACACATCTCAAGTATAACAATTATTAATAATAACAATAATAATAACTCTCCAAAGCAATAATTCTCTTGCAAAGATCTCAAGTAAGGGTGAAATTCAAAATAGCATACAACAGTATTGCTGAATCCTACGGTATACCACCATTTCCACATGCAACCCCATGACATAACACCATTGCCACACAACACAGATACAACACCAATCATCGGCATTTCAAAGCAATTTCTCCAACACAATAAAAAAAAATAATCTGTGTATCCCCCTTATATTTGTGTCTTCCAAGGCACAAAGAAACACATAACACATCCCGTGCATGTTAACTATTTTCCCCTCATTTTCGGAAAAGAAAAATCTCTTTTTATTTCCTTTTCTCTTCCTCCAAGAGAGAAAAAAAAATATCTTTTCTAAAAAAAAAGACTCTACGGGCATTTCACTTCATCAACTTATCAATCAGCTGATATCTTAGCATTCATGGTCAAGGCCAAATCCATCTCCCAACACATAGAAAAAAAAAGGAAAAGGGGGAGTTCACCCACACTGAGAAAAAAAAAAAATTCTCCCCCCAACCGTGAGAACAACCCCTCAGTAAAGCGGCAGAACAGCCCGAGGCATACCAGTAATACCCCCATCTCCCCTTGAACAGTATCTGAGGACCCCTTCCCAAGATATACACTAGCGCCAATCCCTGCACTATCTCTCGAGGGAGGCTAGTGGTACCCTCCATAAAACTATCCCCCGAGGGATGCCAGTATACCCTCGCAATGCAAGGCACCTCTCTGCAGAAATGTGCTGAGCCCGTAAAATTGTGGCCGCTCTGTGTCACTAAGCCAAATATGATTATCCAAGCACAGTTCACATGCATAGAAAAATACACTCCTATGTTTTAAACAAAGACGAATGCATACGTCTATTATAAACACGTGCAAATAAAGAAAACACGTCACTATGGGGCAAAGACAAGAAAAATTGTTGACCTCTTGAACCAATCCCATAACCCTGAAATATTTAAACAAAAACCCTCTCCCTTTTGATAAACAATAGTTTAACACTCACCACTCCATAATGGGAACAAAAGGAACTCAAAATTCTCGTAGAATACGTAAATCTCGTTGGCACAATACAAACGCGATTGGCGAAAACGCACCTAGCAACCGTCACTCATGAACTAGACTGAGTTGCTTGTCTCACGGCTCATGCCCTGAAGAATCTCGGTACGGGCAAATTTGATTACCCTAATAGAAATTCTTTCCTCATCCCCCCATCCCACGGACGGATATTTTCTCTACCCCTTTTATTTTCTAACTGGCCACCCATCTCTACATTGGCGTTCCTAGGCATAGAAAAAAAAAACACTTTCATATCCCCTCTTAACCGTCTGCCACCACTATAACATGGGGGAAGAACCCCCAGTATTCATAAGGTAAGCGTGGACACGAAACGGAAGGCAGACCCCATTACTCCATTACACACACAACCTATCTCTCTCTCTCTCTCTCTCTCCAAGGAATCACCCTCTCTCTCTCTCTCTCTCTCTCTCTCTCTCTCTCTCTCTCCCCCTCTTTCTCTCCATTCTAACAGGTAATGAAAATGAGAGAGTTGCATCATAACACTAACATTTATTAACAAAAATAAAACAAATCAATTAACCAAGTAATCCAGTCTTACAGACTAACTCAAAAAACGGTACAATGTCAAGTCACCAAAGCAAATCCACACCCCTCCGGGAACTCTTTTGTCCCCCGGCATTTCCAGATCCGTCTGTTTCAAAGATACAGAAAAACACATCCCGTAAGTAATACACACACAAGTTCAAAGACAAAGTTAATAAAATGGAACATCTTACAAGATATCAAACAAGCCATCCCTTTGGCTAAAGTAAAGGTAACACTTACCCATTCCCAACCGGAATATCACTCACTGTTTAAAAAACACTTTGGCACCCGCCATCGTGGCTTTGCCTTCCCCACGAATCTCTGTGCAAGTCTTCCCATAGACTTGGCTAGTGATACATTATGAATAGAAGAGGCGCACACGCACATACGAATGTACACTTCGACAACGCCTCATATTACTGGCTACAACCAGTTTCCCAAAGGCACTTTGAGAAGAGTTCATAAACTGTCGTACATTGACTTCCTGAACTAAGCACTTTTATCTCACGCCACCCCCAGAAACTCATTCATCAGCTACTCTCAGGTCGTTACCTCTGCACTGTTTTCCACATTCCATAGGTCACAGAGAACGCATATTATTAATCAAAACCCTAGCCTACTATATAGTACCTATCATATATATATATATATATATATATGTGTGTGTGTGTGTGTGTGTGTGTGTGTGTGTGAAGAGTAGACACCCTTGTTCACATTCTTCAAATAAATATATCCACGTACAATTACATAGGATTCATACCTCCATAAAGTTGTTCACTTATGTCAAAATCAGTTTCATAGGCACACGACTAAAGACCTACCGAGCTTTCTCCCTAAATTTGGAAAGCTTGATGCTATAACTTTGGAAACTTTGACTCCTAACATGAAACAGCATAACTGGGGTCGGGACGTCTGGGACCGAAACATGTCCCCAACAATGTCAGAACTTTTTCTCTCGTTGAACTTCTTGTCGGGTCTCTGGGGCCATATTTAGTGATGATGCGCCTTCCTCGTCTCTGCGAGAGGACGTATACATTCTTTGGAATTAATTCTAATTTCCATTGAAAAGTTTTAAATTTTTTCCCTGCAGTCCTAAGGCAAATTTCCTTATATCTTCTATTATGATGTATAATTATTCTAGGAATAATCCAGAATTTAATTATTCACCAGTCACTGGTTATTACTTCGCGGTAAGTAATGTGTCTTCCATTTGGCTTCTGTTTGAAAAATCTTGTTGTTTCTGCACCCTAGAATGTTAACAGTGTCTATAGTAGATTCACATCAACGCTCCTGATTGGCTGTTGATAAACCAATCACAGGGCTGGAAACTCTCAGTCTCTCGAGAGAATTCATATAGCCAGGATGTATGTTCCACCTCTCATGAGGTATACTTTTGAAAGACGTATCCCTCAGGAGAAGTGGAACAGACATCCTGCCTATTTGAACCCTCGATAGAGACTGAGAGTTACCAGCCCTGTGATTGGCTTATCAACACCCAATCAGGAGCGTCGCAAGCGACAGGCCTAGACATCAGATGCACGGTTGATGTGTATCTACTATGGTATGTAGATTTTAAACAAAATAATTGCATTGGTGGTTTGCCAGTTTTCATAGTTATTTTAACTTTCACTTTCAATCCGTTGTCGTGGGAAATATTTTTCATTCATGCCTTTCATGAAAAACATATTTTTTTACTTTAATTACTAGGTTAACTTTTACAGAGAAAGATATATTAAGAACTTCTTTCCTATTACCAATGTTTGGCTATTTGCTATTATTAAAATTTTGATGTTGTTTTGCTAAGTATAAAGAAAAAGTCCTCCACAATGGCCTTCCAGCTAAACATTTGGTTCCCAACTTTGTTCAACCTCTGTCTAAGTACAATTCTTTGCTCTTTATTTATGATATGTTATCTCATTTTCTTATATGCATCAGTGTTCCTCATTATCTATATTCTCTTTGTTAATTATCTTTAAGGTATTAATACGTCTTCAACATGACATGATTGTGTGGAAGAATCTACTTGACATAATTCCTTTGGTTTGTTTTCTGTCTCAAACCATTTCTCCTTCAAGCATTCACCCAGGATCAAGAGCTATTTTTTTAGAAAAGCTTGCACATTCTTAAACGGTTTCTATTTACACTAGATTTTTATCTCATTGTAATTACAAGAGAGTTTTTCCTAGGAAATTACCAATGTAATATTGTGTATGCCTATTAAATTTTCATGCTGATCTCTCCTCGTAATAATTCAAGCACTTCTTTCAATGTCAGTCCCAGTTTGTTTATTATTGGCTAATACATTTTTGGATATATATCTTACGAATATAAACAAAACATCTTGATAGAGGAAGCTAGAAAGGATACGTTAGGGGCCCTTGAACAAGATAAAAGCCATCCTGAATAAATACTTTCTTCGCCAAATACACTATATTTTAGGTGTCACTGACTACAAATATAAGTATATTTTTATATATGTATGTTTGTTTGTATGGTGTTTTTACGTTGCATGGAACCAGTGGTTATTCAGCAACGGGACCAACTGCTTTACGTGACTTCTGAACCACGTCGAGAGCGAAATTCTATCATTAGAAATACACATCTCTCACTCCTCAGTGGAACGCCCGAGAATTGAAATCGCGACCAACGTGTTGGCGCACCAACACCATACCGACCACGCCACTGAGGTGCTTTATGTATGTAGTTATGTATGTATGTATATGAATGTGTATGTATGTGTGTCTGTGTGTCCATGTCTGTGTGTCTGTGTATACATTTCTTTCATTAACGTCTAAGTGTGATTTTGTTTAAAAATAAGTAGCCTCATTTTCAAGGCTTCGCGACATTCATTCCGGCACTACATAAAGTGGTTGTCTGATTGATAAAAGGCGCAGGATATCTAAAGATTAAGAGGATGTAATGTTGAATTACGGTGAGACGAGCACCGACTTTAACGACGGTTGTGTTATGTTAAGGCTGCTTTAAACTAAGGCCATCGAATTCAATTTAACATAGAATATGCCACAATATTTCACATGGAAATACATCCTTCATCAAAGTTAGCATCCAAAGTGAAAATAGACCGTACAGTGAAAGTGCAACGTTTTGTCTCAACGAAATAACACAAAATCTATAGCAATGAATTCATGTGAAATATCTTGGAGAAAGTGGATGAAGAAAAATCGTCTACAAATGTGTTGAGGACTTCCTTCTATATAATAAGAGTTGAATTATCATTCTTCCACCTAGAGTAAATGATGATGCTAAGAGAACTGTTTTGCTAAATAAGACTGAAATAGCGAGAGTAATATCCACAATTCTATAAATGTTCGTAGTTTTTCAGACCGAAACTACACATCAGAAATCAACTGAGCTCTAGAGATGAGGCGAAGACTGCAGATAGCAGAGACCAAGTGAATTCTTTTGAAAAAGTGAAGGTAGGTATCAAGATCCAAAATGTTAATGGAGTAAAGAGCAAAAAAGATACAAGCTTACAAAAGCTTGAAGGTTCTTAAGTGCAACAAGACTAAGACTGAGTTCATCGCCTTAATAGCGACGAAGTAAATTCACTTCATAGTACACTAATTGCTCTTCGAGATTATCGCGTCAATTAGAGTGTGCTTCGATGTCAAGAACAATTAGCCGCTTTCTCGACTGCATGTCAAGCAGCTCAGTCAATTATCAAATCGCTTGATTATCTCGTTGTCTATTGTCCTAAGCGCTTTATCGGTTGGAAGTCGTGTGGGCGTGATCGGCTGACTAATTAGAAGATTGCCTGAGTAATCAATATACTACGTGCGCCCCCAAGTCTTTCCCGTATCGCAAGATTTAATTATTTATTGCCGCACCGGGGCCTTTGCCAAGTTATTACTAAAACACCTGAATAGGCGAGGCCGTTGGAAGCATTTAACGTCGACGCTTTCATCTAGATTCTCTCTCTCTCTCTCTCTCTCTCTCTCTCTCTCTCTCTCTCTCTCTCTCTCTCTCTCTCTCTCTCTCTTTTAAGTGAAGCAGTTTCCCATCCTGACCTTATGTAGCAAAGTAACGACGCCAGTCATTTATAATTTTCGTTATGCGTTGTGTATTACAGAATGGAGTAATTGGAAGTATAGTACAATGAAGAGGTCGGTTGGAATTATATTAACTGGCGTATGTAGATTATCAATATGGGAACCGGTCTCATGGTTTTCAAAAAGGTGAGAGGAACTATTTAATGCTAACAGAGCAGTGGACATTCTAATACGAGAGAGAGAGAGAGAGAGAGAGAGAGAGAGAGAGAGAGAGTGAGTGAGAGAGGGTCTGAGACCGTATAGTGTAGGAAAATATGATGAAAGGCTTACAGAAGCTAAATTACGAGCACCCATCAGAGTTGGCACAGGAAAAAACAACAACTTTAGATGCAAGTAATAAGGGAGGCAAAAGTAGAAGAGCTTTTGTATTGGAGTTTTTAAGATAAACAGGCACAGTATCCGAACACATAAAGGGGGCGAATAAAGTCATGATCAAGTAGTTTTCCCTGTAGATCAGAATGAAAGTTTTAGCTTCTTCTACATCTTCAGCAATGCCAAAAGTTTCTTAAAAGGCCAATGATGACGGTCAGCCAAACGTCAGAGGAACACAACGCTACACAGACTATCAGGAAAATGAAACCTAGAGTCATGGTGTTTCAGAAAAGGAACAATATCGGATTATTTTAGCAATGGTAGACGTCAACCAAACATATACTATAAATGACTGATGATACCAAGTATCCTTTTTTCTAGAAATATACTGATTTGTTTATAGGTTCTAATAGGATGGTATGGAGGAGAGACAGTGATAATTAGCAAAAACATTAAATGCAAAAAATTAAATGCAAAAAATTAAATGCAACAAGCTCTGAAACAAATTTCCTTCCTAGGGATTCAGAGATGCAAAACTCCACCAAACTTTTCATGAACAATTATTTAAATTTACAACAAAATATATCTGAAGACTCGTGATAAAATATGTGTTATTTTGAAGAAGGAAGACAGTAGTTAATCCATCAGAGAGGAGGAAAAAATGTATTGATTTTCCATAAGCGATATTGGAGATGGCAGCAAAGTATCTTTCAGAGATTCATTGGCAAGGGATGAAATAACAGTCTTGGACAAAATTTACTTAAAATCACCTACTCTTCAGGAAATATTTAAAATGAAACGATAGAGGGCCATGTACTTTCCTGTATTTAACGCAAAAGTACTCGGCACTCTGTCGTTCCTTTTCAAGAATTCCCTGTGGCTTCAACTGAGGAAGGAATTTGCACGATGTGGGGACAGTATTTCCCGCATCAAAGGCTGTGAACTCCGCTACACGAGATGGCTTTCAAAGCTTTTAGCCTTGGAAAGTAAGGGAGGACGTATATGAAGGCACGCCATTGGTTAAATACAGCGACCTCTATTGATAAAATAAAAATGTCTTTACATTTCAACTTTATGATGCTATCAGTATACCATTGGGGCTGTCCAAAAAAAGGCAAAAGTACCAGTAAGTCCACAGATCACTTTGTTTGTCTGTCTGCCTTTCTTTACCTCATACTAAATATAAAGAATTTCATTGCCTTTTGGTTCCCGAAGCAGGAAACTTAATCGACAGTCAAAACATCAACTAACATTAAGAAATTGCACGTCATTTCATCTAAATATACCCCATAAGGACACGACTGTTTCGGAAACAATAAGCCAACATCCCGGTCCCTTTATTTCGTGAAGATCGGGAGGCAATATCCCGTTCCATCTATTTGGAAAGGAATTAGGAAGCATGCACAGAAATCCCATTTCCCTTTGATGGATTCTGTCGTAACTGTCAGCCGCCCTCCCATATAGTGGCCCATTCAAGTTAAATCTGTTAGGCATATTTTATCAGCGGCTAAATATTTCCTGAACTTTCTTTATTTTATCCTTTTCGTAATATTGATATGTATGCTGGTGACGTTTCTACCCTTTTCTGCTCCCAACCGACTCACAAGGTCAGTTGCATATTTCTGGGCGTGGATTGCTATGGGCGGGTTGCTACTAGCCCAGGGTGGTACAATAAACGGACTGGATGTAGATCTCGAAAATTCATTATTACTAATATTGTCTACCGATTCATTTTTAGGTCACATTCAGCTATCCATAGGAATTTTATTTTCATTATCTGAGTAGCGTACATACCATTATCTAGTTACTCAGCTGTATTTCACTTTTCCTCAAATTTCTGAATCGTATCAGTCAGCATTTTCTCTCATGAACATTTTCCACTTTTAGTTCTATGAATTGTACCTATAATTTTCTTGAAATATCCATAACGTTTTGCATTAAGAAATAGTTCAGTTCTTTATTATTGTATTTAACTATGAACCTCACCAACGCCGGTACTGGCCTCTTCCATTTACGTTGACACCTCTTTCTGGGGTGAGGGTAGAAGTCATATTTCTAAATCTATCAGACAGACAGACATCCAAAATTTTCTTGACAAACGGCTTTGTAGAAATGGATCTATCCATACGTTTCTAACATACACTGAAGACAACCGAAAGAAATGTCCCATATTATGTTGGTATTAAATGTATTATATCTGTTCAGCGACAAAATATCTTTGAAAATTTAAAAGTATTAAAAAGCAATTGATAAGGAGAACTAAAGCGAAATAAGGAGCCTGACATATTCCAAGATAAGGTAAACAGTAAAATATCCATGCAGACCATTGCATTCAGCTCCACTACAGGGAAATGACCTTTACATGGATACGTAACACTCTCGCCATCAGTAATTGCTTGTGAAGGAGTACTTATATTTTTCAAAAACAGCTGAAACATCTAATCATTTAGGCGCTAAAGCTGTAGCAAAGATCACTTCGTTAATGAAATGTCTCCCCGTCTAAGCAACTGTTGGTACTATTTAAGTGAAATGGAGCTGTCTGGCATCTTAGACACTACAGGATCAACTTACTAATTAGGAAAGCTTTTGAAACTGAAAAGCTAATTTCCTGGCTTCCCCGGTCACCCCACAATCTCGAGGTTAATTAGAAAAATTATGTAATTTGTTTATGGTTCCCTCAACTACTTGATATGTTCGAACGTAGATAAAATGAAAATTGCAGTTGCTGTTTATGTTGGTTAAGTGAACATTTTTTTAACACTATAACAGACGTTTACGATGTAAGAATTTCTTGAATCTTAGTGCAAATAGTGAAAACGTATTGTAAAACAAATAAGGTTGATGTGTAATAAAAGTAAATATGGTTAGTAGTTGTGTTATCCTTTGTAAGTGGATTGTTGATACCTGTAATCTACTGTAAACAATCTACTTTTATAGAGCATACAAGACAGTATAAAATCTGGTAGGAGAGAGAGAGAGAGAGAGAGAGAGAGAGAGAGAGAGAGAGAGAGAGAGAGAGAGAAGATGTTCCGGCCTGTAGTAAAACAAGAAAGTTATGAGAGAGGAATTACACACTAACCTAAACTTAAGAGTAAAAAGCAAATTCCAAAACCCCCCTAATTAGTTAATAATTTTCTTTAACAAAGATAGATGAAATCACCATAAAAAAAAGTCAAATGAATAAAAATTAAGAAAGTGTGTTTAAAAAAAGTGAGATTTGCTTTTATAATGACATATTGAGGAAGACTAAAGTCAAACAGATATTACGTAGCAATTATATATAATAAGCAGAATTTGCTTAATTATGAGCTCTCCTAAAGACAGCACAGCTTGAGATAGAAAACAAAAATAGGTGGGATCATCCACATGAACATATAATATAAAGGCGTACAGTATCTTGAAGACAGTCAACCAACCGAATAAAGACTATTAATAAACGACAAAATGGGGAACACCAATACATATAAACAAACACGACGTGATCCGACCTCCAGCTTACTCAGGGCACATGCTAAAATCTATGGTCAAATAGCGTATTGTTTCACCAACGAAAATTAAAATAAATACGCTATATTTTATTAGAAATAATTGTTCTGTACTGTTTAACATGCACATTACCTATTCTTCATATTTTCATTCTGATAAATTAATCATAAATATCTTATTCTAGAATTCATGTCTCCAACTAAATGCGAAACACCTTTCCAGACCTTTTAGGCTTTTCCATAGGGCTTTCCTACCCTCCCCCAACAAGAACACTAACAGCAGCAACAACAACAACAACAAAGTAGTTTGTAGGCTTACTCCACGAGTAAGCAAAAGCAAATGGTATTCCTAAATAAAGGCCTAGACTTATCAAAATAAGCAAAAAAGTTGGCATTCATAAATAATGAACTAGACATAGACTTTGAAAAGTAGAACCAAGTCGGGAACAAAAAAAAAGTGTTACTGGTAAATATGACGAAGAATATTGTACCGAAATTTATCAAAAATCGATAAAAAATACAATATCCAAAGATTAAAAGTGACGAATAGCCAACCAATGATCAGATGGAAAAGAGCTTCTCAGTTTATTTTGCTCTGCAAAGTTAATCGAGTTACTCAAAAAATGATTACTGGTTTCGTTTACATTGGGAATGAGTGGACATCAAAGAAACAGCTCGGCTGGATGAAGAGTCAAGATTTTTTTTTTTTAAAGACATGACTGACCAATATGTCCCACGATGAGGGATGGAAAGAGGAAGTAGGAATTAATATGATAATTGACAATCCACTAATGCAATTTTGTCTTCATACTCGACATACTGGAATGCAAAATCCAGCAATCCTTTCAAACAGAAGAAGAAAGGAGATATATAAGTAATTGATACTCAGTGTTTAATGAATAATTGCATGAAATCTTTGGTTGTTTTTGAAGGAGAAATAAAACATCTATTCATAGGGATGAATGAGGGCAAAATGTTCTTAAAAGGACTCCCAGGAAAAAAAAATGTTAGTGAGAGCCAAGTAATATTTTTTGAAGGAAATCCATCTCCATTCTAATGACAGTAGACGTCTTCTCGTAACCATGTAAGATGCTCCATTGATCAGATATGGCACAAGAGACGCTGAAAGAGGTTGAGCGAGAAGGAAAGTTTTGACAGAGTTGGGGATCTGTTTCGAACCCAAAGACATTGTGACCTCAGCCATGCTGTTTAATGTTAACGGCTAGAAGTTTCCAGACTTAGAACATTAACCTACGAAATCAAGGAGAATGAATGATAAGACTCTTGCAGCGTGTTTGTGAAATTAACTTTCATATACCTGAGCTACTCTACTGAGATAGAAGTGTGGTCGATATGCTTATGTGATGTGTGTGTGCATAAAGGTGTCTTATTTTAAGAAAGCTTGATTGATCTTTTATTTTATATATATATATATATATATATATATATATTATATATATATATATATAAACATATATATATATATATATATATATATATATATATATATATATATATATATATATATATATATATATATATATATATATATATATATAGATATATATATATATATATATATATATATATATATATATATTATATATATATATATATATATCTATATATATATATATATATATATAAGTCATATCACATTATCGTGATTCATATACATATATCGAGCTACAAATGTCATTTAATATCTAATTCGCTCTACCTCGGAATTAATACATTTTCATATATGTTTAACCGAAGGGGAATTTTTAGGCGATAATAGAATTGCCGGCCGACGGGCACGAACCATCGACATCTTCAATTCCGGGACGGTAGTGAAGCCTTAGCCCACCCCGCCACCGGTAATGTGATATGACTTATATAATGGCTACGTGTGGGCAAAAGCACTATAACGCTACCGAGGACGAGGGGGTTTGATGCAGTCTCCAATACTACAAATACCCTAGTGCGACAGGTATTTGATGTGGGAGGCGGCATAAACTTATATCCTCTTGCTATTCAGTAGTTAGCAGTTCGACTCCCCGCTCTGCCATCGTGGAATCAGAGCAATATATTTCTGGTGATTAGAAACTTATTCTCGATAAAATGTGGTTCAGATCCCTCAATAGGCTGTAGGTCCCGTTGCTAGTAACCAATTGGTTCCTAACGACGTAAAAATATCTAATCCCTCGAGCCATTCCTAGGAGAGCTGTTAATCAGCTCAGTGTTCTGCTTAAACTAAGATATACTTAACTATTTCCGTCCTTCTTAAAATTTACAGAGCATCGCTGAGTCCCAAATCTCTTACTTCAATGAGGGTTGTTCTTGGAACTGGAAAATAGAAGGAGTTTGAGCTTGACAGTATGAAGGAACATGATATAATATCCACCCAGAGGCAAACCACAAAATTTTAAGGATAGAGTCGGTGTTATGCCAGCGCTCTCTCTCTCTCTCTCTCTCTCTCTCTCTCTCTCTCTCTCTTACACAGGTGCAGATTCCCGCACTTCCATATGCATACATTTTTTTTAAATATGTAATTTTTTCTCACTGGATGATTAAACCAATATGAAAATGTCACAGACGATTCAGACATTTTTAACAATTTCGACTGGATTTCGTTTTCAAATTGTCACTGGACGTTTAACTGGAATTACAATTAACTTTTAATGTAAAGAGGATCCAGCTTCCTGTCCTTTCAAATTTCATTTTTATATTGAGATGCAATATCCCGTTCCATACATTTCAAAAGCCGGCAGGAAACAAGCAAAAAAAATTATTCTAATCATTGATTTCCTCATAATTCTCAACTTAATTTTCGTTATTTTCCCGATTTATACGTTCACAACAGACTTCTAATTGCAGTTGTGTGTTTTTAGATATTGAACTTGATGAAGTAGTTCCCAGCCACATATCCAGATCGATGTGTTTACCAGATTTTTTCCAGTATATAAAATCCTGATGTTTTGCGAGTGGTCGAATAGCTAATTCATAGCTCATACTGGCTTTTAGATGAATTATCTATTTAGTATCCCAATAACTTGTTTAATCTTTTTATTACACCTTAGTTCTGATCTCATATTACCGTATTGTCTCAGGCGATCACATGGTCACCAAGCACTCACTTCTTCAACGAATATTATCCTTAATTATTTGCTAAAACACAGCACTGAGGCCATCTATCGGTGACAATAATAAACAAAGGGGACTGGGGACGATTCCATTTTAAGGCGCAGGGGAGAACGTTTCTTGATCATCGTTGTTAACGAATTTTTCCCCGTTATTTGTTTATTTGTTTCCACTGTAGTTCCTACAATCATTTTTTATTTAAAAAATATCTAATTTTTTTAGTAAAAGTAATATATATTACATACAGAAAGAGTGTACAAGTATATTTTGACTATCATTTCCCATTAGTACATTAAATGGACTCGTCCAATACTTTACCTTCTTATAGAGTACTTACGATACTTTTGTTAGGAAGTACTTGTTCAGTTACTTTTAAATATAATCTACTGCAAGATAAAATAACCATTCTGTTAGATAGCATTAAACAATAATATCTACAAAAGTTGTTTTGAAGCAATTCATAGTACCGGGCACGGATATTTGTTAAGTTAATTTTAGTAATGAATGTGATTTCATTTTTTGGTTGGGTAATCAGCTTGTGTAATGAAATACTTATGAGTTGCTGGTTCGCTCAACCAGTTCATATCAAGGTTCACATATGAAGGTTTTGTTGTTTTGTTGCTCTATAAATATTCTTATGGACACTCATTATATGAACACTTATCAGCCCTTATTGAAATAATAATGAACCCTATTCATATAAACAAGCCCACAGGAGTCATTGACTTGAAATTCAAGTCAATTTTTCACAGATAGAAGAGAAGGGCTTTTTCATTGTTAACCAGCTTTTTCTATATTATTTCATATTTTCTAATTATTTTCTTCACTTCATTTCACAATATCAAAAGAGCTGTTTAACAATGAAATGGTGTTCATTAGAAAGAAGTAACAGAAGGTAATGGGGAATACAGAGATAATAGGTCACCTATCAGAAAGGGAAAGTAAATTAACAAATAAGTAGATAAGTTGATCGATAAAAATGTAAGTAAACTATTAAAATGCAAAAGGAGAATCGTGTTAAGGTAGTAATGCATATCATCTGACCTTGAACTTCTGAAGAAGTTCCAGTTGCACGACTTCCTCCTCCTCCTGAGGGAGGCTGGAAGTTCCACAGTCCAACGGTGTGAGGAATAAAGGACCTCTGGAACTGAGGAATAAAGGACCTCTGGAACTGAGGAATAAAGGACCTCTGGAACTGAGGAATAAAGGACCTCTGCAACTGAGGAATAAAGGACCTCTGGAACTGAGGAATAAAGGACCTCAGTTCAACAGAGAGGAATCCTTACTGCCTATGAAGAACAGAGATGATATTATGTCGTCAGTATTTAAACAATTCGATCTTAAATGAACCAAGAGATGATGGAGCGGTTTCTAAGTTAATTTTCATGAATGGTTCTTACAGATGTACCAGATTCAACACGTCAAATTCATTATTGGTGACATACACAATTTAAAAACATTTTCATGACTATGAAGAGAGTCAGTATTGCATTAGACCTAGAAATGAGCATATCAAATCTGAAGAAATTCGAGAAAAATGTTTACACTCCGTCATATGTCACATATCATGGAGCTGGGAATATTTTTCCCTTAAAAGTCACAATCCTATATGATGATATATCTTAGTTTTACCAGACCACTGAGCTGATTAACAGCTCTCCTAGGGCTGGCCCGAACGATTAAATATTTTTGCGTGGCTTGGAACCAATTGGTCACCTAGCAGCGGGACCTACAGCTTATTGTGGGATCCGAACCACATTATATCGAGAAGTGAATTTCTGTCACCAGAGATCAATTCCTCTGATTCCGCGTTGGCCGAGCCGATAATCGAACTGCTGACCACCGGACTGGTAGCCGAGTGCGAAAACCACTCGTACAACGTGGAACTCACAATCCTATATACGAATATCGCAAGAATAATATGCAGTTGATGTGTGCAAATGTTTTGAATCCGGAATTACATAGAATCGTTCAGCGTTTGAAATCATCCAGTATACAGTCAATGACAAAACTCATGGAAGAGTTTCATTCAAATTCAGCAGTTATTTCTCAGGCAGAAGAGCGAACCTGAGAATCTTCACGACTATATGTAATGCAGGTGAAATAACACGATAGTTTAAGCCTGGAGTGTTGAAACGTTTTATTTGGATACCGCAATAATAAACTAGTATTGCAGTTCAGACTTAAAATGAAAACCCGCCTCCACTTCCTTTTAGCCGGTTCATGAATATGAGAGACCAATTTCGGAACTGCGTTATTCTTTGAAGTTGACGCAATTTGGGATGAAATGACATATCGCACTAACAGGAATTTTGGCATATAACTTTTTGCTTTTCTCATTGGCATCTCTAAATCATTAGACAGACAGCATCTTATGCTTCTTTTACATGGGAGATATTGTCAGTACGAAATCTAAAAGCTTCGCAAGTTTACAATTGCCAATTACCAACTTTAATGGCTTGAGAAATAGAGGTGTCAGAATATTTTGTCAAGCGTAAAATGTGCAGATATGTGAAAGAAAATCATTATCTCTTTCATTCACATTCAGAATTTTGGATCGCATTTTTTAACGGTTGGACGAGGCCATTACTAGTATTGAAGACATTACTCATCAATGTGCATATATCTATATATATTTATATATATATATATGTGTGTGTGTGTGTGTGTGTGTGTGAGTTGTGTGTGTGTATACATATATATATATATATATATATATATATATATATATATATATATATATATATATATATATATAACTTTTAAGGCACAATTTTTCACAGATAGAAGAGAAGGGCTTTTTCATTGTTAACCAGCTTTTTCTATATTATTTCATATTTTCTAATTATTTTCTTCACTTCATTTCACAATATCAAAAGAGCTGTTTAACAATGAAATGCTATTCTATTCAATGAATATATATATATATATATATATATATATATATATATATATATATATATATATATATATATATATGTGTGTGTGTGTGTGTGTGTGTGTGTGTGTGTGTGTGTGTGTGTGACAGAGAGGGAGAAGAGAGATAGAGCACCAAAAATAATAAATAATATTGAAAAACGGCGTTCTCTGGTAAGCGTATCATGGAAATGGCGAAAATCCACGAGAACCATAAAGGCTGATGCAAATGGATGCTGCAGCAATATAAGGAAGGGAGAGGAAATTAATTCAGATGGGCGTCTTGAAAGCTTTCAGTCAAATCCCGGGGCTGGTTACGCCCTCGTGAGCTCTGACGGATATGCAAAAGGCGGGAAGGACCCCCAGTCTCTGAAACCGTCAATTACTGCAGGGATGGAAGCAAGGCGGTGAGGCGCTCACTCTCTCTCTCGGTATGTATATATATATAATATATATATATATATATATATATATATATATATATATATAATATATATATATATATATATATATATATATACATATTCATATACATATATAAGTATATGAATATGTATATATGTGTGTGTCAATAGCATAAGGCTCATTCATTTTTAAATGAAAAATAGATCTTAGCCCTTTTGCAGCAGAGGTACCTTTCACGACTTATATTAAATTTTCAACATTCCGAGAGTTCGATTTGTTCAAATGTAGAGTTTGAGAAAAGTATTGATTTCTTCTACACCACTTTTATCAACGCTTCGTATTAGCATTTTTATAACCCGTTTGGAATATTGCCTCGATAAATATGTTCCTTGGTCTTTCGTGATATTCCTCAGCTGGGTTGGAATTGACCTGGTCAGTGAATCCAGCCTCACCTACTATCTCCATTTTTCCTCATCTAATCTACTGCTGATTGGCTCTTTATAAGTTATCTAGCATCACAATTGTTAGGCTCACTAACTTGTATTTACCTCATGAAGATCAGGGCTGCGTTCGGCCACTCTTTCTCAGCTTTATCAGCGCAGATGTGAGATTATCTTCTTTAAGTCTACCACCCCTAAAGAATCAGTGCTGCTTTGTGATGATGCAACATAATATCTTTCCTTCATAGCTACCTCCCCATGGTGTCTCTGTTTTTATTTTGGCTCGTTCTAAATGAATGCCATTAGATTAAATATTTGTTGTCGATCGCTAATGCGTCGCCAGTCAGAAGTAGAGCTGAGTTGAGTTGAATATAGAATTTTGGCCAAAGGACCTATGAATTCATTCAGCGATGAAATGGAAATTGACAGAAAAGAGTTTCAAAGGTGTAGCAGGAGGAAAACCTCGCTGTTGCACTAAGAATCAAGTATTAGGAGCTGGTGGAATGTAAGATGAAGGAGAATATGAGAGAAGGTACCGTAAAAGAAACGAAAAGGGTTGCAGCTAAGGGTCGAAGGCACGCTGCAAAGAACCTTAAGTAATGCCTACAGTGCACCGAAAGAAAGGAACAGACCATTATCGCACTTGCACGCAATGCCCTAGAGACAAGACATCCCTTGTGCATATTCAAGGGCTAATAATAATCCCCACCAATATGAGACCTGGAAAAAGCTCAGGTGACTGGTAGGGCTACTGATGAATCAACTGCTGGACTTATCCATTTCCTATCACATAGGGACAGTAAGATCGTGTATTAGTGAAGATGTATCAGTTCTGGGCGGGAGGTGAACTTGAAGACCATCACAGTGGATGGGCACCAGCGGCATCTCGGAACCAAGGTCAAGACCTTGCTCGGAACTACAACGACCTTAGACGATTCCTTTAATGAATAAATAAATAAATAAATAAATAAATGTATACATAAGAATATATATACATATATATATATATATATATATATATATATATATATATATGTATGTATGAGTGTAGATATATATATATATATATATATATATATATATATATATATAATATATATATATATATATATATATACATCGAGCTACAATGTCCTTTAATATCTAATTCGCTCTACCTCGGAATTAATATATTTTCATATATGCTTAACCGAAGGGGAATTTTTTTTCTCGATGATAGATTTACCTGTACCTGGGCGCGAACGCAGGAGACATTCAAATCCAGGCACGTCAGTGAAGCTCTTCCACCCCACCATCGCGGTGGTGGGGTGGAAGAGCTTCACTGACGTGCCTGGATTTGAATGTCTCCTGCGTTCGCGCCCAGGTACAGGTAAATCTATTATCGAGAAAAAAAATTCCCCTTCGGTTAAGCATATATGAAAATATATTAATTCCGAGGTAGAGCGAATTAGATATTAAAGGACATTGTAGCTCGATGTATATGGTGGAGACACAAAAGAATGACTGGTCTATATACTGACGTTCAATTGAAGTAGGAGTTTAGGAAAATCCTTAGTAGCTGTATTCGAAGCGAGATGCCATTTTTATCTATAATCGAAGGCAACTTGATTTGAAATCGTGAGCAAGAGTGACTGGATCAAAAAAGGATATTTGGAAGGAGACGACTGTACGGAAATAAGTGTGAAAATGCGAAGACCTGGCAGATGATTTCATGTGAGCAAAACTTCAAGGAAGTGAGTTAGTCCTAAGTATATGGCTGAATGTGAATTTTAACGACTACTGCAGCTGCTACTACTACTACTAATACGTCATCACCCTACTTGTGGTCAGCAGGAGGTCGCCAGTTACAAGTTATCAGTTCCTTTGGATAAATTTACTCATGTTCGTGTACCTGTCTGTGAATAATCTATCCATTCACTTCAATTAAGAACCAGTTTTACCACTCAGTCTTTAAAATTTACAGATAATTATGAAAGCATAGAAGGGCTCTCTCTCTCTCTCTCTCTCTCTCTCTCTCTCTCTCTCTCTCTCTCTCTCTCTCTCTCGGAATGTACGTGAGGATCTGCCTAATAAACAGAATCTCATAAGTCTTCCCATTACGCTCAAACTTTTAATAAGCGGAGTAAGGTTTTCCTGTGGCTCTGTATTTTACCTTATCTCTAATATTTCCTCATTTTGGCTGTTGCATAAATCCGTATCAACTGCACTTTGAGAACAACAGTCTAAAGAATTTAGGCCAACAGCCAAGCGTTGGGAGAGAAATTGACACTAAAAAGGTTTGAAAAGCTGTAACAGGAGGAAAAACTCGAAGCTGCGCTATGAATTAATTGTTAAGAAAGGGCAGAAAGTAAGACGAAAGAGGGAATATGAACGGAAGTACAGCAAACGGAATGAACGGGGTTGCGGGCTGCTGATAAGCAAGAGCCCGTGCCAGCACAAGGCTGGTTTAATTTTACTACTGCTTGTTTGTTTGTTTTGTTTGTTTTTATGGTGTTTTTACGTTGCATGGAACCAGTGCTTATTCAGCAACGGGACCAACGACTTTACGTGACTTCCGAACCACGTCGAGAGTGAACTTCTATCACCAGAAATACACATCTCTAAACCCTGTATGGAATGCCCGAGAATCGAACTTGCGGCCATTGAGGTGGCAGGTCAAGACCATACCGATCACGCCACTGAGGCGCTCTTACTACTACTACGAAGGAACACTGTAAAAAAAATTCAAAGTCATCCCTACAGTGCGCCGTGTTAGGTGCACTGATGACATTACACTACTACGAGGTCCTCAAACTTGTGTCCATTTCCTTTTTTTTTATTTTTCTGTATAAAGAGAGACTTTCTTCCTCCGACACCAATTCCTTCAAGAAAATCGTTCATGAAATCCTCGGCAATCATCATCATCGTCGTCGTCGCCTTCTGCGATAAAATTCCCAGTTCGATATGACTCAAAAAAGATTTATCAGCAACTTCTTCAAGGAAGACGTCCTCAAACTTCTTATCGTTTATGACGCCGTAAAAAGGAACGACGTGTTCTAATAAGGCTCTCTTCTTTTTTTTATCTCTTTTCAATTCTGCTGCTCTGTTTTGATCGCTTCCTTTTCAAGCGGTCGGTGATTTCGTTTGTATATATCCTGCAGATCAGTATGAGTTTATATAATGGAGTGAGTTCTCAATCATTTTATATATTTTTTTTCTAGTGATTTTATATTCTAGGTTTTTACCCAACATTTTCTCGCAATTATTCACTTACCTAGAAATGACTTTCGAAGAAAATCTCTCTCTCTCTCTCTCTCTCTCTCTCTCTTCTCTCTCTCTCTCTCTCTCTCTCTCTCTCTCTCCAATTTCATTGCCAAATTCTTTTTCCTCTTCACTTCACCTCATCCTATGAAAATCCTTCTTTTATTGAAAGTAGAAAATCCTTCAGCCTCATACGAATTCATTAAATGAATCCCGTAAGGAGAATAGAATTTTATTCTTCCTTACAGGGACATTGAATTTTGCTTTGTGATCGACTATTCAATGGAGGTGGGAGGACTCGATGGCAAAGAAATGCAAAGAAATGACCAATTCTATAGCAATTAAGGTTTTGCTGACGAGAAATTAAAAAGAGAGTAGTGCTAGATACGTAGAAGGAAATGAGAGAGACAGACAGACAGAGAGAGAGAGAGAGAGAGAGAGAGAGAGAGAGAGAGAGAGAGAGAGAGAGAGAGAATGTGGTAACCTAATTCTAATAACAGATGAAAATAACGCTTTCCTAATGAAAAGTATGGTCGTTAGATATTCAACGTTCATAAGTTTCCGAGTTTAATGTGCGCAATATAAAGTCTAGTTTCTAGTAAGTGAAACTGATAGATCATGAAGGGAGACATTAGAGAAAGGAAGAACCAAGATGATAAAGCAGTGGTAAAGCATTTTTCCCATCTACACAGTGTCAACAGAATTATGCTTGAATGCAATCTAGAATTTATCCAAAAGGCCAAACGCTAGAACCTATGAGGTCATTCAGTGCCGAAACGGAAATTGACATTAAAAGGCTTGAAAGGTTTAACAAGAGTAAAACCTAGCTACTGCGCTATGAATCAATTTTTAGGAGAAGGTGGAAAGTAAGATGGAAGAAAGAGAATATGAAAGGAGGTACAATAAAAGAGACGAAAGGGGTTGCAGCTGGGGGCCGAAGGCACGCTGCAAAGAACCTTAAGTAATGCCCACAGTGCACATTCCCCGCTCTGCCAACGCGAAATCAGAGGAATTTATTTCTGGTGATAGAAATTCATTTCTCGATGTTTTTCGGAACCCACAATAAGCTATAGGTCCCTTTGCTAAGTAGCCAATTGGTTCCTAGCCACGCAAAAATATCTAATCCTTCGGGACAGCCCTTGGAGAGTTGTTAATCAGCTCAGTATTTAATAAATTTATTATGCCCAAAGACGTCAAACAAAATTACATATTAGCAGTTACATACAGTACATCGGAAATCAACAGAAAAAAAAATTACAGCATTGAATCATCGGTATATCAGTTACAAAATAACATATATGAGATCGTATTCCATTATCACAACAACTGCAACAGACAGTTTAGCAGCCACCAAAGTGTGGATGACGAGTCAAAATTACGTCTAGGTGGTCATCTTTGAGTAAATATTGGCAGGTTTGAAGTAAATTTTGTCCCTGAGGTAACAGATTCCTGACAGTGGGGCAATGAATGCAGTAGTGTTCTAGGTTATTGGCATTAGCAAGGTTACACAGTTTACATGAGGTGTAGTGTGGTATATCTAGTGTCTGTCCAACCTGCCACACAGGACGATATCTCAACCTTATCCAGGCACTTACAACATTATGCCTACGCACCATGAGTCCACGTCGCCGGTACTTGTGACGGCTCTGCAGAAAGTTATCATGATGTTGTATGGAAACACTAGTGCCCCTCTCTGCATCCCTACGCTGTACTGTACAGGCAAAAGCTGCTGAATATATTGTATGTTTAAGGCAGCGAAGTGAGGGCTCAACATTTCTGTCTATCAAGGTCCAGCGTGCAGGCAGCTTTAGCAAGACTGTCCACCATGTCATTCCCAGCAAGGACAAGACAAGCGAGGCATTGTAAGCAGCAGCAAGTTGACACAATATGTCTCGCACAACACGGCCACAGCTGGGCCTAGAAGATGTCAGTGCCTGGAGTGCAGATTTGGAGTCAAAAATCACCAATCCATTCACATTTCTTCTAACAAGTAGGGTTACTGCATCCCATATACCTTGAAGTTCGCAATAAGTGGAACTGGATGAGTTTGGCAACCTGCGACCATGCCACCCACCCTCAGGAGATTCTAAAGTGGGGGAGAACATAGCACATGCTGCACTTCCATCTGCCTGTACTGAGCCGTCAACGTAGATGTGGTGTCCTGCAGGACACTTTGGATATTGTTTCCAAAACCAGCTGCTTATGTATGGGCATCTTTAGAGGTTGGTGTGAAAGTGACAGCAGGAATAGGAACTCGCCATGGTGGCAAATCTTGGATGACTGCTTGCTCAGGTACACCGATATCAAGGTGTCGAAGATTTTCACATACTGCCCTAACTAGGTTATAGCCCCCTGGCCGGAGTTGAGGTCTTGGTGCATCTTCGTCAAGTGATGCTCTGAGGACAGCAGAGAAGTTTGGAGTAAACTGTGGAGAGTGTAGAAATTTAACAGAAAACAAAGTTACATTGGCATAAATTCTCTCTATTAATGGAGGTAACATGAGTTCGGTCTGCATGTTGACTATCCGAGTGGAAGGAGGGCATCCTAGGATAAACCTCATTACTCTATTTTGGAACAGTTCTAGAGGTTGTAACGCCTGTCTGGGTAATTGAATTAGAGCAGGAGATAAATAGTCAACAACTGACCTTAGGAAGAGGATATAGAGGGTTTTAGCCATGGGGATAGATATACCTGTGGCCCTGGTGGCAAGCCACTTGATGGGAGTGAAGCGAGGCTCCAGTCAATCAAGAAGGTTTTTCACCATGGGGTGGATTCGTTGTCGTGCAGGTATAGCAGGGGTGATCCTGACTGGTGCACCTAGATATGTATACTGTGTGCAGTGAGGTATAATATTCCCACCCATAATGAACACTGGCAGGTCTCGGAGATTCCAGGCAGAGAAGATTCTGCTTTTTTCTGGGGAGAGTATGAGGTCACAGGAGGTACAGGACCTGTAGAAGTCTTGAAGGATACGCTGAAGGTCTCGAGGGGTAGTGGAGTGGATGCAGACATCATCAGCATAGCAGGTTACAGTGGTTCCAGGGATAGCAGGGAGGAGAGACAGTACACGGTGCATAAGAATATTAAAAAGAAATGGGCTCAATACACCGCCCTGAGGTGTGCCAAGCTCAAAATTTCCATAGGAGCTACATGCACCCTTAAAGAAAACACATGATTTTCTGTTACTGAGATAACCGTTTATCCACTTCAGAAGGTTTCCTCTGACACCAAATTCGACAAGCTGATCAAGAATTATATCCCTGTTGGCTATATCAAAAGCACTTTTGAGGTCAAGGAAGGCAACTACACTGTTGGAGGACAATCGGGAGTAGAGTTCAGCTAAACAGTGATGAGTACTCCTCTGTGGAAGAAAGCCATACAAATGGGGAGAAAGTTTTTCTTGTAACCGGTACATTAGCCTGGTTAGTAATATACGCTCAAACACTTTACTAAAACATGAGGTGAGGGAGATAGGCCGATATTTATCAGTTCCAGGCTTTGGGATAGGAATAATTGTGCTAATGGTCCAGGCAGCAGGTACATATCCATGTTGGTAGCAAAGATTATACAATTGTAGAAGAGGATTTCCAGGAACCTTCTGGAGGAGACGAAGCACTTGATAAGTAAGGCCATCATCTCCAGGAGCAGAATTTTTATTTCCCATAACAGCACCTCGCAGCTCATCCTCAGTGATCAGCTCTCTGTCCTCCTCATCTGATTCCAACAATGCAGCCATCAGACGAAGGTTGCGTAAATTGCTCTGGGAAGAAAGTGCTTCTTGGATTTGTACAGGGAGATTATTGGACCGTGACTGGGTTGACCAAGTAGTGATGAGATCCTGGGCATATGCTTGTGGACTGTGATGAAGTGCACATGTGGTTTTTTTCTTGACAGTCCTTTTGATGAGATGCCACATGGTCCCAACGCTACTCTGGTGGTTAATTAGGTCAGTGTATTTATACCATGACTCAGTGTAGACACACTTTTGGAGAGCAACTAAATCATCCCTCGCCTGCTGATATTGAAGTAGATGATTAGGTGTCGGTTGTGTCTGAAAGGCAAGGCCAGCATCAGCCGCAACTCTCTCTGCTTGCATAATGCGTTGATCCAAGGTCCAGGCATGGGCAACAAGGTGACTTTTAATGTGAGGTCTGACAATATATAGTTGACAGAAGTCATGGGTAGCTTTTACCAAAGAATTATACAGGTGTTCTGGAGAGTTTATCAAAGGTAGGTAGGACAGAGGAGATGTATGAAACATATGTTGGGCAGTACTTGGGTGGAATGGTGATGTGGTTACGATGATAGGGGTCACTTGGATGAGTCTGTATTGCGTACTGTAGACATAAGGCAACATGGTCAGAAAAGAGCGAGGGAACAGAATGACAGGAGACATGTGATGCCACGAGCCCAGAAGTAAGGATATGATCAAGAGTGCCCCCCCAGATGTGTGTGGCACCACCTGTATCCCAACGGGTTAAATGGTAACGATGGATGTAGTTGAGCAGAGGAACTCCACTGCGGTTGGGAATCGGAGAGACATTACCAAGATCTGGGTGTCTGGCATTGAAATCACCCATGTAGATCATGCCAAGGTTTGTAGGTGTAGGAAGTACTGAGAGGTTAATTAAGCCAGGGGCAGAGTAAACATTGCATAATTGAATATGACCATCACCTATCTTAACCTGAAAAAGTTGGAAGGTCATGTTAATATCTGCTGATGAGCGAAGGAGTTGATGAGGGAGAGTAGAGTGGATGTAAGTAATAAGACCATTCCTGACATGATGTACATATGATACATAACCGGAGAGTGTTGGAGCTTCATCACCTGGCTGAGCACCGCCAGGGAAGGCTTCTTGAATAAATATTACTTGTGGGTGATGGCGATAAACATATGTCCTGAGTACAGTGAGTCTGGAGTATTGTCTAATTCCAAGGGCATTCTATGAAAGGACATGTAGTTGCATGAGTCTAGCGAAGTTTACCCTTAACGCTGCAAGAGACAGGTCGAGCATGTACCGGAGAAGCAGCACTGTTAGATGGTGCACCAAGTGTAGGAGGCTGAGCTGGCAGGAGGCCACTGACCCTTTCAAGACAAGAGGCAACAGTATCTAGCTTCTCAGTAAGTGAGGCAACAGAGGTTATGAGAACTTGTTGTGCCTTGACTAGTGTGTCGAGGTTACTTGCAGTGGTAGCCTGCTGAGCAACCAAGCTATCGAAGCGTGCATCAATAGCATCAAAGCGTGTCGTTAGTGCTGTACAGTGCAATTCCAAGGCAGCAACAGCCTTACGAAGTTTTGAAATTTCAGCTGATTCAGGAGGGCATAACGAGGAGGTTGACACTGGTTGTGGTGGTGGTGTCAGTGGAAGTGACTGCGTAGCAGCGCGCGACCGTCTGGAACATCCATGCATTAACTCCTGCTTCACCACAACGAGGGCATTTCCAATGCACAGTCTCTGGAGTTTAAGATGATTCTGACAATGAGGTGGAAGCATCAGTAACAGGTTTACGGTATGGACAGGTGCGTGTGGAATGGGCTGCAGCACACCAGGCACACTTAGGTGAGGCAGAGCAATATCGGGAGATATGGCCAGTACCCCAGCAGTTGAAACAGTTGGGCTGATCATCCTTCATCCTGCGTAATTCACAAGGAGGGAGGCAAGGGAGGAAGGAAAACTCATAAACAGATGGTGGTGGCTCTAGTAGACTCCATGTGATGACAATGCGATTAATAGGGTTCCCATTTTGAAGAAATCTTCGTGCACTGTATACACCAGGCAGTTCCTTAGCAAGGTTAGGGTCTGCTTCAATAGGGTAACGAGTAATGAGATATGTTAAATACTTACGGGGTTTGTCTATTGAATCTTGAATATCCAGGCTTATGGACAGAAATTCACCACCCTTCACCCTGCCAAGGATGTCCTCACGATTCCTTGCAATATATACAAATTTAAATGTGATAGCAGACATCTTCACCTCCTTATCAAGATTGAAAGTTCTGTTTACTTCAGTCAACCATCGTAGTTTAGTGTCAGTGCTCAAATTTTCTTTGAAGACCAACCTAACATATTCATCACGGGGAGCAAAAGCTGGGGTAGCAGAGGAAGCAAGTCGTGTAGGGGGTTGAGGCAGAGTGACATCACTCTTTTGTCTAGTGAAAATCTCTTGACATTTGGATGTTTTAGCAGCAGGAAACTGTGGAGCACTGCTAGTATCTGACCCATAATTCACTGGGCGCTTCATGGGGTTATTAGCAACAGTACTGGAGGGCTTATGAGGAAGAGATTGTGTGAGTGGTGGCCAATGAGTCATATCTACATCCTCATCATCAGTCAGGTGCAGATCATTATCAACCTCAGAAACAGAGGCTGGTCCGGAGTAATCCATTATTAGTGAAGCCGCAGCCTTTTCACGCCACAATAGTGACATCACACATACACTACGCATGCGCGAACTGAGGCGCCGCCGACCGAGTGGGTATGCCACGGGGAATGAGTTTTTATATCGTAACTACAGACTAGTATAAAAATCCTATATACACACTGTTGTTACTAAAATGGTCACTGAGTCTTACTTCAACTTATATAACACGGTGAAAGGTGTAGTATCACTAGAACTAAAACTCATTATATAGAGAGCTCACACAAAGCGTGTTTACAATCCGAGAGCACTCTTCTTCTCCTCATCAGCTCAGTGGTCTGGTTAAACTAAGAGGTGCACTGACGACTCAACCCCACTACGAGGGAATTATAACTGAGAATGTCGTTATATAATGTTTAAGAAATCAATCATTTTTCATCTGAAGTTTCCATGTGATGATTGTCTGATAACGATCGCAGATCCAGCTGACATTCCATTAGCAGTGAAAACTAATTAGAATCGTTACTTGCGATCAAAATACTTCACAGAGTATGACTGGAACGTGATGGGACTAATCAAGAATGGAGGGGCAGCTTCTCAAGTTTGGTTTCTGGGATCATTTGCACTTTTGGTTCTTGTGAGAATGGGACTTTTTTATGACACGATCATCCTGGGAAGAGAGGGGAGTTCACATCTGAGGAAAGGTCACATCAAACGTCACATCTTGATGAGCCCAAATGGTCATTTAGCTATGAAGTTTCTTATTTCATTCAAGTGGTAGATTTTTGTTTTACCACAAAAAAACCTTTCCTATGGGCGCAGTGATTACTACCAGCCCCAAGGGATTGAATGCTATAGCATAAGCAAAAGATAGTAATTATCTTGGTAACAGTAAATTTGCTATAGATTTTAGCAAGTGCTTCACATTAAGCATATTAAGTAAATTTCAGAGCATATATATTAAAAAATCCAGTATCGAGGTCTGGTATTAAAACAGAAATAATATCATTGGTGATTTTGAGTAGAGGCTGGATTCAAACTGAAATTCAAGATCTAATTATGACGTTTACGCTTATTTTCGAAGTGTACTACTTCTTAAGCCAGTTTCATCCTACCATGTTAGTGTCTTGTTCCCAGCAGAGGATCTGAGAGTTCCAGCATGGTTTTAAACTTTCCCAGATGTGGTTTTAGACAGTGAACACGATAATCACAGGCATATATATCCTCTTTTTACTGAAATTTTCATCCTACCATGTAAGTGTTGTGTTCCCACCAGGGGACCTGAGAGTTCCAGTATGGTTTTAATCTTTCCCAGTTGTGGCCTTAGACAGTGTACACAACTTTTCACATGCATATATCTCTTTTTGCTGATAAATTGTATTAACCCCTTTGCTGAAAATTCCCCTGTATCTTAGGCAACTCATAATGTTCATCAGCATCATATCAGTATCTTATTATACTCTACTCTGAACCACTGTCCCACATCCACGGTGAAATTTTCTGTGTATTATATTAAAACTCTTCCTTTATAACACTTTTACCACTTTTTCCTTTGTTCTCGGCCTCACAAGGTCTCTTGTATTGACCAAGGCCCAATATTTTGGTGATAAAGAAAATCCCCCACAAATAATTAATGTAAATATATTTTTTTCATGTCAGAAATTAAAACTCTGATAGTGTTAATTATATCGAATTAGATACTCTCTCCTCTAATCATTATGCAAATCTAACAGTAGAAGCTGAAACCACCTCTGGAATTAGCATAGCGTACCATTTCCTGGCCGAGCGGAATGTTAGGAATCTGATGTCTGCAATGATATCATTTCTGCTGCTACCTGTTGCAGGAACGCTTTAAGCTCCCTTTGGCTCGTGCTGAAGGAAGCTGCTCTCCTCTGGCACGTTGAACTGCAGAGGTTACTACAAAATGAGATAGGACCCAGAAGAATTTCTTTTTACTGTTGTTTTTAGTTTTCATTTTCCTTTATAATTAATCGTGGAAAATGATGTGTCTGTCTTGTAATAGTAGGTTTCATCATCAGTAAGTCACGAATTCATACAATTGCCTGAAATCAAAATAGCAAAGATGTCGCACCTCAATTTACTTTAAAATATACATAACTTGTGAACCAAAGTGTCATAATAAAAACAATAATAATAGAGGAAATTTTGAAAGGGATTGCACAGGTCTTTTAGACAGTTCACCTCCTTTTCATACAAGCTTTTGTTGATAATTCATTCCCCCACACCTCATTCATGGGCCCCAACCCACCCCCGCCCCGCCACTATCCTCTCTTAATGACTGTTATTCAAACTTTGGGTTTTTACGCCTCTGCTTAAGTCCCAACGATGAAAACACTAGCAAGATTTTAAATATAATAATAATGTCCAAGAACGCACACACGTAGAAACTTACAGAAACATTTCATATATACTAAATCTTTAACCATTCCAACAAAATTGAACAAAGCAGCAAAGCAAAATTGAAAGGCAGTCAAGTCTAATTAGGCTTCGTGTCTTTTACGACGTCATAAACGATAAGAAGTCTGAGGACGCCTTTACCCTGAAGAAGTAAGTTCTTGATAAATCTTTTCCGAGTCATATCGAGCTGGGAATTTTATCGCAGAAGTCGGCGACGATGAATGCCGAGGATTTCGTGAACGACTCTCTTGAAGGAACTATATACGGTAAAAGACTGGTTTGACGAGTTGAAATTCAGGCGATGCTGTTCCGAACGCTGTGATTTGGTAACGATGAAAATGAAATTGATTAGAAATATATATATATATATATATATATATATATATATATATAATATATATATATATATATATATATATACAACATAACAACATAACATAACTACATAACATTATATATATATATTATATATATATTATACTATATATATATATCATATATATATATATATACATATATATATATATATGAGTCTGATCACATCACCGTGATTCATATATACCCATTAAGCTACAAATAATCTTTTAATATCTAATTCGCTCTATCTCAGAATTGATATGTTTTCATATATGTTAACTGAAGGAGAACTTTTAGCTGATCATAATTTTGTCGGCTCCCGGGTGTGAACCTAGGAACCCAGAAATCAGTACGTACAGTGAAGCGCCTTTAACCACACAGCTCCACTGTACGTCCAGATTTCTGGGTTCCTAGGTTCGCACCCGGGAGCCGACGAAATTATTAACAACTAAAAATTCCCCTTCAGTTAACATATATGAAAATATATTAATTCTGAGGTAGAGCGAATTAGATATTAAAGTACATTTGTAGCTTATTGCTCACACATTCACTTTTTGGCCACACTCCATTTTCCCTGTTCAAGGGGGTGAAGTTACACCGTTAGAACCTTCCGGCTCTCAGCAAGTTCTCTAAATGCCCTTCCACACGGCCGAGCTTTGCTCGACGAACTTTGTTCGATGTGACGTCAGAAGCAGAGAAAATGCAGCAAAGTTCTGACTTTTCCCGCTGTTTCTCCGCTTCTGACGTCACATCGGACAAAGTTCGACCGTTGTTACCCCAGTGGCTTTACAAAGACTGAAACGGCAACAAAATCTCATAAACAAGTATCGTAAAAGGACCCAGTACAGCGACAGACGAAGGCAACTTCATCAAAACGTCCTGCAGAAGCGCCTTCATTGCAAGCTCTTGAAGGTGAACCAAATTTCCACTACGCTTTAAAGTTAGGTCTCATTCTCAGCATAATCGCATTCTCATTATATACAAAGAATAAGACAACGTTGTTCCTGGGGGAATCGAAGTCCCCCAACCTCCTCCCCCCTTCCACTGCAGACGACCTTGAATAGTAAAATATCATCAACCAACACAAAGGCAAATAGCCGGTGTAATAGTAGATGATACCTTATGTAAACTATTCCAGAGTCACTGGAGTATTATACACATAGGAGCTGAAGCCCATCATAAACACTGTGAACTAATACCATTAGAGAGTGAAAAAATCTAAACCATCATAAACCGACGGGTTGGTCGAGTCGAGTTGAATGTATAGAATTTAGGTCAAAGGCCAAGCACTGGGACCTATGAGGTCATTCAGGGCTGAAATGGAAATTGACAGTAAAAGGTTTGAAAGGTGTAACAGAGAAAACCTCGCAGTTGCACTGTGAATCACGTTAGGAGAAGGTGGAAAGTAAGATGAAGAAAGAAAATATGAAAGGAGGTACAGTAGAAGGAACGAAAGTGGTTGCAGCTAGGGGCCGAAGGCATGCTGCAAAGAACCTTAAGTAATACCTACAGTGCACCGCATGAGGTCCACTGACGGCATTACCCCTTTACGAGGCGGACGAGTTGGGCTCGTGAGGGTACATAGTATAGTTGACACTTGCCTCCCCTTCTCAAAGTAGTCAACTGATCAACAAATTGTCGAACCACCAATCGAGGAGTTGCACCACACCAGGCAACAACAAACCCCGATCTCATTTCTTGAGTGTTTCTTTCCCAGAGTAGTTGCTTTACTTTTAGTTAATTGACAAGTCTATAGTTACTGCTTGTTATTGCTAAATTCAATTACCCCAATAAGTTTTACTACGGCATTTTGTCACCGTAATCCGACTTTACTTAATGATGGCCTTCCATTGTCTAGCATGAAACATTCAGGTACACCTGTATTGCTTTTACCAGGGCGAATTCATTTATTAGTCTTTAATCTTTAACTAGTTAGTTTGTTTGTATGGTGTTTTTGCGTTGCATGGAACCGGTTTTATTCAGCAACGGGACCAACGGCTCTACGTGACTTCCGAACCACGTCGAGAGTGAATTTCTATCACCAGAAATACACATCTCTCACTCCTCAATGGAATGGCCGAGAATCGAACTGGCGACCACCGAGGTGGGACGCCAACACCATACCAACCACTCCACTGAGGTGCGATTTAATCCTTTGTTACATTCAGAATTTCTTGCTCCGATTTTTTATTCATAGATTAAAATTAAAAAACCCTTTGTAGTGATAACTGAAATGGTTTAGAGGAAAAGGAACCCCTCAAGCACCATTCATTTTCTTGTCAACTTCCATGCGTGATTGGTTTGGTGTTTGCTTCTCACCTCGGTGGCCGCGGGTTCGATTCCCGGCCATTCCATTGAGGAGTGAGAGATGTGTATTTCTGGTGATAGAAATTCACTCTCGACGTGGTTCGGAAATCACGTAAAGCCGTTGGTCCCGTTGCTGAATAACCACTGGTTCCATGCAACGTAAAAACACCATACAAACAAACAACTTCCATGCAAATTTCAGACTTTGCTGAACAGAGGGTATTAGTCAATAAAACTAGTTTGATCTTTTTCACTTTATCCTTACATTGCCTCCATTTTATTTGGGGTGTCCGTTCACCCTTCATGCTATGTAAAATAGTTAGAATTTTAAAGTTCTTATATAGGCTTACACACATATTAGTTTAAATCTTTATTACAAAATTAAGGGTAATGAAAAGTTTGTTCATGAATTTTCCAATTAGCTAAAGTAAAAATTACGTATTGACCATCTGGGCAAATGCAATAAATAGCAGAGACTGAAGTTTAACCTGTATGACCAAAAGTTTTTTTTTTTTTTTCCTTAATTTGAAATATTAGGCTTTAATTCCAACACTTCGTAAAATAATCAATATTAGGCTTAATAGGCAATAATTTAGGAAAGTGGGACATAATAGGAAAAGAAATAATTCAAAAGTGAAGTATTCAATATATTTTATATTTCTTGACTAACAAGAACAGTACGGTGATCCATAGCTTACTCTTGAAAAAGTGTTATACTACCATTCTAACTGCCAAACGTCATATTACTCCAAAATGACATTCATACCCAAGTATAGGATACGTGGATCGAGATGCGTATTTAGATTACTTTTAAAAGTTAAAATAGGTCACACAAGTTTAAAATTCTGCACAAGGAATGTCACTGCCACATTTTTCCAGCATCTGCGCCAAGGATAGATTCCTGTGAAGTACATTGGACATTAGCTACTTAACTCATTACATGCTTCTCCTGGCTGGAAAGAAAAAAACTTTCGTTCAGTTAACATACGCGCCGCTCAGAAATCTGAATTCGGTTTCCTAAACTCTCAAACTGTAGTTGTATCTTGTCCGTATCTTTTAGTAATCCTAACTTGAAATGGTAAAAATACGAAATAAATTTATACTGGTATTAAATAAACTACTTCCATACGATTCGTAAAGGTTTCTTTCATACCCAGCAATTATACAAATGTTTAGGGCCTTAACGTAAACAAAATTATAAAAGTGACTGGGTCCCACAAAAAATGTAACGTCAAGTGCCCAGGTCTAGAAAAAATAAGAGTGCTTAAACAACAGTCAACAGTTGCGCTTTCCACTGCTGGCAATTTCAACGCCAACAAATGAAGTTAATAGACATACGCACAAATGCCGAAATCTCTAGATAAACAGAAACAAGTGAAGTCGCCCGATATTCAGAACAAATGCTAATAATTTAAGTCACCAGAGAGAGCAAACAAGTGAAGTAATCATTCATACGAGACAAATGCTAAGTGAAGTCACTAGATATATCGAACAAATGGTAACGAGTGAAGTCAACCAGAAATACCGAACAAATGGTATAACAAGTGAAGTCCCGGTGACCTGACTAATGTTAACAGTGACCAAGGGAAAGCGCAGTATAACTGTAGTAGCCTTTAATTACTCAGGGAAGGTCCATTAAATGTGACAATTCCTTATGATAGAACTGTTCTCTCATAAAACAGAGGCACTTCATGGTGTAACATAGGTTTGTTCATTGTATGGATCAGACATTGAGGGATTGTTTGTTCATTGAATATGGCTTAGACTCCATTTAATAAAAACTTAAATTGTGACAAATTAACTCGATCTTTAATAGATATTAATGTCAAATATAAAGTGAGAAAAACTTAAAACTCAATCTATAAAAAATTTATTTAAAGTACTAATTAAAAATTTAAAAAGTCTAAAGGACATATTCTTGGCAAAACTAAAATATTAATTGCTACTGTACTTTAAACTAAGTTCTAAAGGCCTAATTTTCAAATTTACAAGGGCCAAAAAATTTAACATAAGTGTAGATAAATAAAGTTAAGTTCATAAAATTCCAGTTAAAACTAAACTTACAAGCCAAAATTTTTTAACACAAAATAGGAAGTTTAATTAAATTATCTTAATTAAAACGTAGGTCTTGTGCACAATACCTTTGAGAAAAATATCTCCCACGAACATGCCCGCAGGTCTTAAGACCTACGGGACAGGACGTGGGAGGGACCTCCACCCCTACAGGAGCACCGCCCCTGTAGGGGTGGAGGTAAATTAAAATGAAAAGACATTTGATACAATTGAAAATAGATAATTTAATTTTGATAAAGTATATAAAAAATAACACAGGTTAACAATGAAAGTTTTAAAAAAAACTTTATGCGGTAAAAAAAAAAAGGAAAGTTGAAACGAAAAATGCTGAAAAATATTTGAAAAACTTATTTCTTAATGAACATTAAAAAAGTATTTAAAAGTTAAAATCGGAGGTTGAAAAACAATTGACAAAGTTAAAAATTAAAGAATAAAATAAATTGACAAAAGTAAAAAAAGTGAAGGTTAAAAAATATGGTGATTAAAAAAACTTTAAACTTCAGATCTTACCTGTGTTATTATACCAAGTTTGAATTGAACAGAATAAGAAAAAAGGAGAATAGTGCATTTCCTAATCAAATGGGTGATTTGAGAAAAGCCAACCTAGGGTTCAAGATCTTGAAATCACTATCATCTGAAAGCACATACAAATATTCAATATGGTAGTTCTGTTTACCCAGAGTGATAAACTTATTGTTAAGATTAAATTAGATATGTCATTAAGACATTTAGTGTGTTTTGAAAAGCTAAACTAAGACAATAGTACCTTAACACTGAATCAGTCGTTAGCAGATTTCAAAGGACAGCACAGACTGGATACTAACCTTATTAGAACTGAAGTATTCTCCAGTGATGAGAGAAATAAAATCCATGACTGACGAAACCACCACTGTACTTCGAAAAATGTCTTCCGTTGCACTTGTAAGGACCTGAAAACCTTTAAAATTTTAGTATAGAACTAAATTATCCCAGAGATGTTAAGACTCGAGATCGCTTTTTTAGGAAGCGTAGTGAATAAAAGTGACAATACAATAAAAAAAAAAAAAAACTTCCCTGAGCAGTATTAACTAAAATTAATATTTGAACGTACAATGACCGTTCATCTTACTCCTTTCAGGATTAGTTAGGGTGATTCTAGGCAATAACTCCGCACGGACTGCAAGGAACGGTCCCGCGAATACGACAGCCACTAAGGATCGGGATATCAAATTTATTTCGTCGTGTTTAATACTAGACCTGTGGCGGCCCCCAAAAACATCTGTAAAGTCATAATAAGCAACCAATATACTGTAGGAAACTAATTTTCAAACAAAGACCAGACCCAGAGTTATTACATAGATCTACCCTAGTTATGTTATAACGCTTAACAATAAGGCAAGGCTTCAGGAAATGTTGTCTGTAACATACCGCTATGAGAGCAGATACAGTAAAACATTAAAACTAAGAACTTTTAAATAGCAAAATTAATAAGCCATAACAAAAACAGGATAATTGTAGCTAAATAAAGACTTCCAAGAAAAACTTTAAAAAGGTACCTACTGCCCCAATGTGTCATTAACATCAGAGAGCAAGTGAAATCAGTGCACGACTTGCAACACACTTTAAAAGTTAAAAACCCAAATTAAACCAATACAGTTTTCAAACTAAAACAAAACTGAAACTTAACGTCTGGAAAGTCTCCAGGTTCCCATTTATTCCAAGTCGGCACTCCTGAAGGTTAGACTGGTTTACCTCATCGTAGAACACTCTCAACTCCTTCACAACCGTATAGTGCAGCAGCCCAGACCATTGGGATACAACGAACGAGATACCGACTGTAACCCCTACCAGTAGCCTATTGAACCAAACACGCCGAAGTTCCAAACTTCCAACGTGAAAGAACGAAATAACACACTATACATCACCAACAACCCGAGCAATATGTAGCAGGTCTACATTTCCTACTTGCTTAGTGCTTACACCGAACGAAATCAGTGTTTGTTGACGTCATCGCCAAGGATTAATAAGGCCAGGATTTTCACACATGGACGATAAACACCTGTGACAAAGACTTTGTTTTGGTTCAGAGAGAACGGAAAGGAATCGGCTAAGGAGTATTTTATGCTGAATCCTATAAATTCACCGTTGTTTTGCTACATTTATAAATTATATGTAAAAAAAATTTATTTTCAGTTCATCTGGTGAATCGAGAATAAAAAATCTCCATTTATTAAATAAATAAATTACCAGAATGGAAGAACTGTTCTTTAAATCTAATATTCTTCCGTTGTAGTACCTTCTACTGTCATTTGTTCTTTCTTAATTATTGTTTTTATCGTCTTTGTTCATAGTCCTTCTATCACCAGGTGATATTTTGAGTTACTTTTCATCGTAGAACGTGTCAAGACATTGAAGGAAATAATATTTAGCATGCCTCTAGCTGACAGTATTCATTAGAACTAAATGCAAACATTTGTGAAAAAAAGACTCAAGATTTATTTTAGATATTTACGTGATACGGAGATACGAGATAGACAGGCAGACAGAGAGCCAAAATTAACAATAATCTATGGTTTTAACTCGTTTGTAATTTTTTCTTGGAACATTGATGCGCTGTGTTCATGACGAACTCATTCAATCGTTCTTATTTTGTTGATCAACTGACTCTCAGTTCGTGCCCTGGTTAAAATCGATTTTATTTGTCTTCGATACCTCGAGTGTTTAATAATCGCCGTCCAAATGGTTTGTGGGAAATGGGAGTAACGCTTGATTATAATGGACGAAAACAAACCTATTCCTTGAAAGTCAGGCTAAATGATTCAGAGATGTGAATGGATTAAGGTACTGACTAGACTGGTTGACCATCTTTTTCATTCACTTGGACACCGTCTGTGGAAATGTGAATCCTGCACCATGATGAAAGAAAGAAGGAAACTACCCTTTAAAATCTCACAGGGTCTATGACCAAAATAATATATGAAGAAAAAGTACAAGAAAAAAAAATACGACAGAGTTTAAGGGGATCTACGTTAGAAGTAAAAGTTGGAATATTTAGTAACTGTGATCCCTACTCAAGGTCACATAGGTAAGAGCTTTCCTATACATGAAGTCAAAACCAGACAGGTAAGTCGGACTCAGTGAGTTGCTCAGAGAAGTTCATGTATCTAAAAAGGAGCAAACTCATCAATCCAGGTACAAACTTGTGATGCATGCGCCATCAGAATCACACAAATCCTATGAATCCTTAGGTAAGCAACTACCCAAACCTAGCTAATCACAAACACATGCATATAAATTAGTCAAATCATCTTTGTGATAAAGTAGCCTCCTTCTCCCTGTTTTACAGGTATTACTTTGAGCATTGATCTCAAGACGATTTTGACTGCAAGGTCTCCTTTCTTCGTTACATTTTACTAAGTACATGGTCCTAATATGCGAAACAGGTAGATAGATCAATAAGGTAGAGAAGGACCATCTTGGACTTGAACTCAAAGCAGCAATTTTCTCTTTAAATCGAATAAACCAACAGTCATGGCGGATAGTCTACTGACTTAAAGGAAAAATAATACATACCGAAAGGAAGGCAGCCTCAGTCTATCCTTGAAGCTTACTCACACCCGATTAGCTCCGTAATGCATTGTATATAGACGTCTGAATTATTCAAGCCATTTCTCAGAAATGTATTGTATTTGGTGAAGTATACATTTCTGAGAAGTGTCTTGAATCACTCCGACGTCTATATAACAATGCATTACGAAGCTAATCGGGTGTGGGTGAGCTTCGAGGATAGGCTGAGGATGGCTCCCTTTCGGCTCCTCATCAGAGAACGCACATATTCATTTATGCAAAATGGCTTGCGAACGTCAACCGGATTTTGAGGTGGGAGACGACAAACTGACGGTGTTCCATCTCTCCTATTCGACTCGCCTTCCGCGTCTTACGCCATTGCCTTCTAATAGAACGACGGATTAAGCCAAGTTTCCTTCTCTGGCTAAATGGGTTCTTGTGGCGATGTCTGAGTAAAGAATTTCTGAAGAAGAAGAAGAAGAAGAAGAAGAAGAAGAAGAAGAAGAAGAAGAAGAAGAAGAAGAAGAAGAAGAAGAAGAAGAAGAAGAAGAAGAAGAAGAAGAAAGGGAATTAGGTCAACCACTCTGGCATTTTAACGCCCTCAAGCTCATAGTGACTTTATAAAGCTTTCCTTATTTTTATCATTCCGAAATCATTCAAAAGAGACGTGGGTTATTTCAGCGGACATCGCGCAGAATTGCTATTTTCCACCCATGCTGATATAGGATGTAAGAAATGGAATGGAATGTAAGATCATAAGATCAAAGGCCAAGAACTAGGACCCACGAGGTCATTCAACCCTGAAAGGGAAATTGAGAGTAAACAGGTTTGGAAGGTGTAACAGGAGGAAAACCTCGCTGTTGCACTATGAAGCAGTTGTTAGAAGAGGGTGGAAAGTGAGATGGAAGAAAAATAATATGGACGAAGGTACAGTAAAATAAATGGAAGGGGTTGCAGGAGAAAAGAACCCCGAGCAATGCCTACACCGCACAGCAAGAGGTGCACTAGACTACACCACCCCTATACTAGGTTAGAAGGTAAGGAGACTGACCTTTTCTGAGAATATCATTCCCCTTATCCCTTCACTGTGTGTCCAAAATCAAACATATCGGAATAAAGGGAAAATTTTAAAAATTATGATTTTATATTGCAACTTTTATAACATGAACAGTAAAGCTATTCAGTGTATGTAAAATCATTTGGACTAGAAAATTACAATTACATTTAAGATTCTTGTGTTCGTATTTTCTAAAGGAATATTACATGGCAGTTCAAGTTAATTTAAGGAAGGCCAAAACTGATTACGAACTACTACCTCCCTTGAAGAACCCACAAAGGTAAAAGTATTTTATTTGACAGGATCGAAAAAAAGAAAAAACAGTATTGTTTAAGCAGCGACCTTTTCCTTTCTTTCCTGGATTCTTTTTTCGTCCCAGACAGGTGGCCGAGCAGCTTCTTTTCTTGCTCGAAAAACTTTCATCTACTGTTCCGTTGGAATGGTGGAGGGTTTTTCTAATTCTCTTAGGTTGCCACTCAGCGCCACCTGCCACGAGTGTTTTTTTTTTTTTTTTTTTTTTTTTTGGCAAAGCCTCTCTCACGAAAAACGTTGGTTTTCTTTCTACAATCATAAGAATGTCTCACTGAATATCCCCGTTTCAGGGACGTCAGTTAAAGGTGTTTTCCACTAATAAATGAAACCAAGATTGAAAAACTAGAAAACTGGTGTAACTCACTTAAAAGTTTTATCCTTCATGCCAACCTTAAGCCTGCCCCAACTCCGCCACTGGCTATTTCAAAACCATCCTTATTTTCCCTTCTCGTCCATCTCCTTTTTCTCCGGTCCTTTTAGGCTTATGATGGAGAAATAGTCCTGCTACCTTCCCTGCTTCTTCTTCCCATGTTCGGCCGAGTAGAAAGTTAGCACCGGGAACCTCACGTCAAGAATTCCTCTCCTTTTCCCTCACTACCGCAGTCATGTCTCTCAGTGCGGTTTCTTCGCGGAAATAATCCTAGGCCTCTGATGAGTAATAACATCGCCATCGTGAGCATCATCCCCGCCAGCGTCATTAGCAGAGGCAGTCAGTCATTGCATCCTACAGGATTTTGACGCGAAGAAGCTGAGAGGGGAAATGAGAATCATTACCATCTTCGTCATCACCATGATTCGGAAGGTGGAGCTAGAGCCCAGATCAGCATAAGCAACCTCTCTGAAAGAGCAAACGACACTGAAAGAGAAAGGCAAATATGCCCAGGGACTCGGCCGCCTGCTTGAGGAGCATTTGGCGTATATGCTACCATTGCAACGCGAATAAGATCCACAAATTTTACTGCGCTATTTTACTGGAGTAACCGGAAGCTCCGTTAGTTCTAGGTCAACTTTCATGCTTCCCTTGAGTCACGACTGATGGTGGCGGTTGAAATATGACGATCTCCTTTACAGAATTATTTAATCAACGCGCATGTCTTAGCTCGGGAGAGCTCTGCAAAATAAATGTTTCTGTATTAATACCTTTTTATGTAACTCAGACCAACTTAGGAGTAACAGAAAATGTGTTATTAATCTTCCCTTAAACAGAAGCAGCTTTATTTCAGTTTCTTTCGATGAGATGAACCTGATATACGAACGTAATTCATTTGTTATATTTCCAGAACATATCAACAGTTACGCTATAATAATTCATTATACTTTAGTGAAAGTGTCACGCAGTTTAAAGTGTCAAATCAAAACCCTACTCTTTAAAATGGTCAGTGATTGGAAAGTGCAGAAAATCCAAGAGATGAAAATTTAAATGCGAAATGAAGAGTTTGGCCTGAACTGAATATTTCCAGAGTTATAAAGGGCCAAAGTCGAGGTTTTTGTGTACTTCACTAACCGCCACGGTAGTTGACGGTTGATATACTCCTATCAACTAGGAGATGAAGTAGAATTTTTACATTTATCAATGAGCGATTATGAGATTATTATAACTATCTTTTATCATTATGAGTTAATGAACAATTACAGTGATAATAGCCGCATAATTTGAAAAATATGTAAAGGGGGAATATAGAATGTTACGTGCTTCCGAAAAAAAAAAATATTCCGTTTAAAATCATATGAATAAATGAGTTAAATCGTAGCCCTCCCGATCCTGCCTTCTAAACGAAGTGCAAGAAATAGTCAGAATAAGAACAAGATAAGAAGGAGGAGGGTAACTCTTCAAGCCTGAAGTTAGTAACTACAAAAGTCCTTTTGGTATCCTCCGCAATGCAAACTTCTCTTTTAATCTTTTTAAAACGGACGCTGTTGCCCATAGCTCCTTCCAGTGAGGAGATTTAGCATCCGAGGCAATTTTGACCAAATTTTCCCGAATGGAAGAGATTATGTTGGGGAAAGGCAACTTGTCTTAATCAATCTTCCGGAAAACATCTCGTAATAACTGAGTTGAATAAGAGATGGATGAAGGGAACAGAGATTAAAGAAGGAAATGGGGTTTAAGAGAAAGCTGTGAATTTAGTAAATATTATGCGACTGAAACTACGACAATTCTGGAATTACTGAAATAATTCAGAAAGACTTTTAGATGAAGGGAAAATGAATATGAACGAAGGATATTTTGAGATAGGGGTGATGAGACGTTGAAGAAATAAAAAGCTGTTCGAGAGAGAAAGTGTTACAACGTGTTACAAGGATTAGGATGTCTCAAAAACATTAGTCCATCTGAGGAGACATCGTGTGGTCACTTTTCACTAGAAGGAGGTTTTACTGTTCATTCACAGTGTCCTAATGATATTGTCTAGCTTTCTTTTAAACTTTCCAGAGAGAGAGAGAGAGAGAGAGAGAGAAGGAAACGAAAGTAGTGTGAAATCGGTGAGACTAATATAATGAATCGAAATTCATTATTCTTAATGAGGAATTCATTTCACGCTGCATGATTTTATTTGACTGTACTCCTGACCGTATCTACGGTAAAACACCAGAATATATTCAGCTGTTCAGTGCTTTTAGCATTAAACTATAAGGTTTATGACATAAGCATACCTACATACATACATTCATTCAAATGAGAGCCAACCTACAATATGAGATCTTGATTCAAAGATCAAACACAATCTTCTGGGTTGCATAACTTGCAGCAAACGAATTTTCCGTTAAATGTCATCTCCACTTTTCCCCACCCGCAAATTTATGTGATACAGTGATTAAGTGAATATATATTCACTTTTCACCACCCGCAAATTTATGTGATACAGTGATTAAGTGAATATATATTCACTTTTCACCACCCGCAAATTTATGTGATACAGTGATTAAGTGAATATATATTCACTTTTCACCACCCGCAAATTTATGTGATACAGTGATTAAGTAAATATATATTCACTTTACCCCACCCACTCATTTAAGTGATAGGTAAATTATCATGATGGTTATCATACAAATTTTTTTTTCCTGTTGCTATCAATTTTATTCTGTATTTTATAATTAGGCATTCGAATTAAAACAATAAAACCAAACATCTGACTGTCATTCATCTAATACAAATGGACGTGTCCTGTTGATTTCCTTTTTGTTGTCATACTCGCAGCGAACTAATGGCCCGTTAATTCGCAAATGCAAAGTATGGCAAATGGATTCCAATAGTGAACTATTAATCTGATAACATATAATTAATGTCGCTCAATTAAATACTTTTTGATATACCGATGGTCAACGCTATGACAATCTGGCCATAATATGTCAAAAGGGATATTTTGTCACAAATTGCATGCATTAATAAATGCTAACAGCACTACAGTGGTGTGGACGGTATGGTATTGGCGTGCCACCTCGGTGGCCACGAGTTTGATTCTCGGGCATTCCATTGAGGGGTCAGAGATGTGTATTTCTGGTGATAGAAGTTCTCTCTCGACGTGGTTCGGAAGTCACGTCAAGCCGTTGTTCCCGTTGCTAAATAACCACTGGTTCCATGCAACGCAAAAATACCATACAAATAAATGCTAACATCGAGGTATTTTTTCTTACTAAACGTTTCTTGTCAACGAGCATTAGCTAACCATTGTCATTTGCATTCATGATTCCCAAAATAAAGGAATCTGAAGTCTGATAAGTTGGGAATAATTTTGTGATAGAAGATGCATGATAATATTACTGACTCTGCTCCCAAAAGCGGTATGAGCCAACTAGAAAGGAATCACCGAAGGGTGAGTTTTAGATTGAAACTTGGAGCAGGAAAAGCCGATTTCTTTATTGATGCTTTTATTCAAGCTTCAGTGTGCGTAGCACTTTCATTTACACTGAAGAATATGTGAGAATACTAAAACATACTATCACGTATGTGATCAAATTTAAAGCAATAGAAACATAATCAGCGCCTCAGTGGCGTGGTCGGTATGGTCTTGGCCTGCCACCTCGGTGGTCGCGAATTCGATTTTCGGGTATTCCACTGAATAACCAGTGGTTCCATGCAACGTAAAAACACCATACAAACAAACAAACAAAAAACATAATGAGAAAGCAAACTCCCATTCCAAGAATCTCTCTCTCTCTCTCTCTTCTCTCTCTCGTTTCTTTATTGAATCTAAAATAGTATTCGGCTGCAATACTTTGATTCAGAAGCATGCTCTCTCTCTCTCTCTCTCTCTTCTCTCTCTTATGGTAGCTAGAATTATATTTTTCCTTACTCGGGGAGTAAGTCTACAAACTACTATGTTGTTGTTGTTGTATGGGGGGTAGGAAAGGTCTATGGAGAAGCCTCAAAAGGTCTGAAAAAAGTGTATTGCGAGGAGCTAAAGATACAGGAATTTTAGGAGAGAATATTCACGATTTATTTATTAGAATGAAAATATAAAAAATAAATAACGAACATGTTAAACAATACAGAAAGATTATTTTGTAATAAAATATTGCATATCTATTTTAATTTTCGTTGATGAAACAAAGCTCTATTTGACAGTAGATTTTAGTACGTTTTAATTTTCGTTAAAAGTTAGACATATGTTTAAGACTTATGTGTGAGGGGAAAAATCTTGCACGCGTCCCGAGTAAGCTGAAGGACGGATCTTGCCGTGTTTGCATTACTTTGATTCGAAGTCCATCAATAGATGCAGATGCAGTACATCTTTTCAATTTTTTTTTTTTTTTTTTTTTTTTGTGTACAGTTAATCGCCCTTTAAGAATAAGAAATCAAATGTTTTTTTCCTCTCATTTTCTTCCTTTTATATCTAAGCTAAAAAACTGAAAGAATCGCTTTCAACAATATACGAATCCCCTCTTACCAAGCGTCGAGCGCGCAGTGCTATTCTCGTTACGGTCAATTATTCCGCAAACCGCGGCACAGCGAAGGAGAGGCAGCAGCAATAATGGTTCCGCCTGTCAGCATTACCACTGACAGATGCTTCTCTAAATCGCCGTTTGCGACGAACGATAAATGCCCCTGGAGGGAGTCCTCACGGCCAAGGAGAGACGTTTCCAAGCCGGATAGGCTCTCATTTGGGTATACGCTCGCATCGCTCTGTACCCATTTCGTTGGACTAATATCAACATCTGCCGGAAGCCATGGAACTGCTTCTGCCCTTTAAAAAGTGTCCTGAATGAAGATTTGTTGTGACTGATAAACTGATGTTTCCTGTTTTATTATAAAGCGATACAGGTGTGCTGTTTCAACTATAGTAGAATGTACTACATGATGACAATCAATCCAGTAGAGATATGGCGGAGCTGGTGAGCTGAGGGCATTACTAATTTCAGGACGAACTAAAAAAAAAAACATTCATTTACGTTGAACAACATACTGTCGCGGAAAACAGAAATAAAGAACAGTAGAAATAACAATAAATGTATTAACATCGCTAAGAAACTGAGATTTTTAAGATTAAGAGTAAGAAAAATTAAAGGGATCGAATGATGCCGTACTAGTATTGATCAGGAAATATACTTAGTGATATACTGTCCTTCAGAAACGTATATTTTTGCTCGAATCCATGATCTTACATCCATTACAATCTGAATGATTCGGTTTTCCGTCCTTTATATACATAAAATGTTCTTGATAAATTCGTTTGTAGGCGATTTTATTTCCAGAATAATCTACTATCTAATGAAATTTCCCCCGGCCATTTTCACACTAAGAATAGAGAAGCAAGATAAATCTCTCTCTCTCTCTCTCTCTCTCTCTCTCTCTCTCTCTCTCTCTCTCTCTCTCTCTGGCAGTTTTTAAGAGAAGCATTCGCATTTGTCATGAGAGCTTCCATTTAGGCCGGTAATATAATGGCTTTTTATTCTTCTCAGAATGAAGTCGTAATAAATTCTTTGAATTATTTCTTGTGCCCGAGTGAGAAATCGTCCAGAGTAGAGAGTCTTTATTAAAGCTCAAGTATTCACACCTCTTAGCTAGGAAGGGTTTAGTGCTCTTCGTCACTTTTAGTTTTCGTGAATGACTTGAAGCGATTCAGATAGATTACTTTACCTGACGCAGTACCTACCTTTTCTTTTGTTCAGTTTCTTTAAATAGAGCAAATCTCTCTCTCTCTCTCTCTCTCTCTCTCTCTCTCTCTCTCTCTCTCTCTCTCTCTCGCTCTCAGAATTTTGTATTACTTTGATTGGAAGTAGACCAACTGATACAGTAGCCGATACAGTACCTGCCTTTTTTTTAATACAGTAAATCTCTCTCTCTCTCCCTCTCTCTCTCTCAATTATATTTTACTTTGATTGGAGGTAGACCAACAAATACAGCAACTGATACAGTGCCTGCACTTTCTTTTTTCTGTTTTCTTTAAATAAGGTAAATCTCTCTCTCTCTCTCTCAATTTTGTATTACTTTGATTGGAAGTATACCAAACATTGCTTGTTACCGTACATGTATTTTCTTTTTTTCTGTTTTCTTTAAGTAAAGTAAATTTCTCTCTCTCTCTCTCTCTCTCTTTTCTTCGTCGTCGCTTTCCCTGTGAAAAGAAATGCCAATAAAAACCTTCTTGGTTTCTACGTAAAGCTATTACGAGCATCTCAATAATAGCCGCGTCTCCTCAACCGAATGAAACCAGACATGACGGTGAAATGGGAAGCTATTTAGGTCATTGGCCTTCATTGACCTCGAAGGGTGAAATCGATTTAGATTTCCTTGCACTAGGGTGTAAATTAATATACTCAATTAGGATGTCTATTGGACATACGTCCAAATATCGGACCTCTTCGAAGGTGTATCCCGAGATCTTCCGAATTTCATGATCCCTTCTTTCCCACCGTTATCCCTACACTGAGGAGTTGGTTGCCTAATGTGCCTTTCCTTACAACATCAGGCATGGTTTATCATTTGGCAAAGGGGTTTTTACGACCGAATGCCCTTGCTGTCATCAACCACAGTTATAGGCGGTGGGTCTCGCCTTTTACTAAAAAGTCCACCTGCAAGGCAGCAGTTTCCACAGTTATTGGCGTTGGGCCTAGCCTTTTACTAAAAAGTAAGACTGCAAATCAGCAGTTTCCACAGTTATTGTCGGTGGGCCTGGCCTTTTACTAAAAAGTAAGACTGCAAGACAGCAGTTTCCACAGTTATTGGCGTTGGGCCTAGCCTTTTACTGAAAAAGTAAGACTACAAGGCAGCAGCTGTCCTTTTAGTCGCCTTTTACAACACGCAGGACCTACGGTGGTAGTATTCTTACACCCCTACCACAGGGTGGTATCGAATTTCATGATCATCGAATGCAAATTTCGCCTCGCGTATGTTTCATTAGCTTTCATGTGCTACCTCTCGCTACTAAGGACTTTGTGGAAGGGAATGAGTTATAAAATTTAGGCCAAAGGCCAAGCACTAGAACCTACGAGGTTATTCAGCGCTAAACAAAATATATTGAGAGTAAAAAAGTTTTAAATTTGCCACGGGAGAATAACCTAGCAGTTGCAACATGAAACAATTATTATTAGAGGGTGGGAAGTAAAACGGAAAAGAGAGCATATGAATGGAGGTACAGTAAAAGGAATGAAAGGGGGTTGTAGCTAGGGGCCGAGGCAACGCTTCTAAGAACTTAAGGTAATGCCTACAGTGCGGCGTTGAGAGTTTCACTAACGGCGCTCACCCTTACATGCTGAGGACTTTGTGTTTTCTCTACCGATATATCTGAACTGATTGGAAAGCTTATAATAATAATAATAATAATAATAATAATAATAATAATAATAATAATAATAATAATAATAATAATAATATAGACCGGCAGCCCGGACCATTGAGATACAACGAACGAGATACCGACTGTAACCCCTACAGGTATTTAGGAGTAGACTTGTAAACTGTGAAACTGACCGTCTGCCGAAAATATATGGGTGGCTTACTTAACAAGCACCACTAATTGCTCGTTAGATTTTGGGTCTAGATCCAATATATGAGATACCAGATGAAATTAATATATAATATATCTGCAGACTCTACTGATTATAGAATGACCAGTGACAGACATTTTGGAGGGTGGGTTCCCCCTGACAGACGCACTGAAAAGGGGGGTGGGGGGGTTGGTAATTGGATCTAGATCCAACTTAGGAGATACCGAGTAAAATTTACACTACAAAAGCACTGCACATCCTAGAATACTGTGGTGGTAATGACAGACGTTTTAGTGGGTGGTTACCCCCTGACAGACGCCCCACAACGAGTGGGGAGGGGGAGGCAGGATCTGCATCCAACATTGGAGATACCAAGTAAAATTTGTACTACAATTGCACTGCACATCCTAGAATGCTGTGATGGTAATGCCAGACATTTTAGTGGGTGGTTACCCCCTGACAGACACCCCACAACGAGTGGGGAGGGGGAGGGGGAGACAGGATCTGCATGTAACATGGAGATACCAAGTAAAATCTGTACTACAATAGTTCTGCACATCCTAGAGTACTGTGGTGGTAATACCAGACATTTTAGTGGGTAGTTACCTCCTGAGAGACACCCCACAACGAGTGGGGGGGGGGAAGGGGGAAGGGAAGGGGGAGACAGGATCTCCATCCAACATCGGAGACACCAAGTAAAATTTGTACTACAATAGCACTTGCACATCCTAGAATGCTGTGATGGTAATACCAGACATATTAGTGGGTGGTTACCCCCTGACAGATACCCCACAATGAGTGGGGAGGGGGAGGGGAAGACAGGAACTGCATCCAACATTGGAGATACCAAGTAAAATTTGTACTACAATAGCACTTCATATCCTAGAATGCTGTGATGGTAATGACAGACATTTCAGTGGGTGGTTTCCCCCTGACAGACACACACTAACAGGTGGGCAGGGGGAAGGGCAAGCCCTGATAATGAATGTCTAGATTAGTATAGCGGGCTACTATTGACCCGTATTTATAAATATCGATGATATATTACTAAATATTTCTATCCTTTCTATATCCTTTGTATTTATCTAACACAGTGTTTCCCAACCTTTGACACTGTGAGGAACCCCTGAGACAATTTTCCTCATCCCAAGGAACCCCAATACACACACACACACACACACACCACACACACACACACACACACACACACACACACACACACACACACACACACACACATATATATATATATATATTATATATATATATATATATATATATATATATATATATATATATATATATATGTAAGCATTTGTATTAATTACCTTAAGTAAAAGAGAGGGAAAAAATTTCGCACCATATGTTACGATAAAATAAATTATAGGACTACGATTTCTCACGCCATGTTTAACGAAAAATATATACTTATAAATAACAAATAATTAAATAAAACATGAATTCTTACGGAACACCTGGCGATCGTTCACGGAACCCTAAGGTTCCACGGAACCCCGGTTGACGATGGCTGATCTAACTCAAAAATAATTTATTTGTTTCATATAAATAACAGTCATCTGTAGGCCCATAATAATTCAGTCATATTATTATTTTGTCAAGCAAGCAACTGACTTCAATTATAGTAGGGGAGCCCGGGGCTAGTTGGCTACAGGGGTAAGTTGGCATATTCAACATGACTTTAAAGTTTGCCAATAGGATGACTCTAATACATATACTGTGTAATTGCCACGTGGTTCCTCAATTACCAGCAAAATTCTATAGAGATAGAAGGTAGGAGCTCGAATTTATGAGACAATGTTTTATTTTGATGGTAGTAAGTAAATATTTTAATTTTTCTGTTATTTGCTATAACATCTATATATTCATAAAGATTAGTTTTCAATGATAGCATAGTTTGTTTAAAGATTCTATAGCATTAAAATTATTAATTCAAGGCTTCTTGGTGTGGACTGGTAATCGTTTTTGTACCAAATGGTAGGGATGGGCAAGTTGGCTCAAAATAAATGGGGCAAGTTGGTACACGTTATTTGATAACAATAGTAAGCCTATTTATTTATATAATTTACGTTTTGTTTCTGGATTTTTGGAAGGATAATGAGATTAGTGTCCTATCATTTCTTTCACATTGTTCTCACAAGTTGCAGCCCCTGGATTTTAGTGTTTATAGACATCTGAAGAAATGTGTTAACAGGGCATGTGATTCGTGGATGACTGGTAATCCAGGATCAAGTATGCCCATCTGTGACATTCATGGTAAAGTTTCCTCGGCTTTACCTCTAGCTGTCACTTATTCTGATGTTTTCAATTGGTTTAGGATTGATGGAATTTCAACTTTGAATTACAGACTATTTCAAGATTTTGATATTACGGGGGGTTATGTAACAGATTGAGAGATGCCCGAAAAGACACATGGGCTTCAGATCAGTCATCAGCGTGACACAGAGTTTTAGAACTGCTCTTGTTGATCCAGGAGAAAGCTCAGCTGAAGAGAGCCAGTGCAGGGCATGTAACATGTGGGAGCATGAAGACTATGACGAGGATTTATTTCACACCTGCCACAATTACAACTAGATGATGATCTGAAGTAATACTAATGCCTTAATATTTTGTATTTTGGAAATTCAGAGGGTAATTTTGCTATTTGATTCAAATGCAATGTAGTAATTTTCTTTTAATTATCAATGTCCCAACTTACCCCATAATGTGTGCCAACTTACCCCGTGGGGCAAGTGGCACGAAAAGTTATTTTTTTCTAAAGCTTATTGTTATGTTGAAAGCAAACAACAATTATTTTGCTCTATGATAAAGACGAATGTTAATATTTTTCAATGGTGGTAAGAATTTTGTAAAAAGTTTGTTTTATATTCGCAATAACCAAAATTGTAAAAAGTGTGCCAACTAGCCCCGGTCTCCCCTACTCGCTTTAGCTTTGTTTACGATATGAAAATTAATGTAGTGGTGGTTGGAAGACTGACACTATAAAGTAGCATGTAAGTTCTTATCATTATTAGAGTTATTGCTATAAAATGTCTATGTACATAACATTTGTTAAATAGAGTTACGCACCCATTAAATAGATAGTAATACATATGTAATATATACGCTATAGTCAGGGTACAGATCATAATTGTGCTACAGCCTACTCGGTTTGTTTTATCGAAGTAGGACTACCTTCTTTTGGTTTCTACTGACTTTCATGCTAATGAAATCATGGATACATTTTTGTATTATCAGTTTTATGAATGAATATTGTTGTTACTAAAGTCGATTTTTTTTCGGCTGGTGTAAAATTCGTCAGACATAATACACCTGGCTGAGGAAGGACAAGAGGATCTGTTTTTTAAACAATATCTCTGCACACCAAGTTATTTCGAACATTTCCATTCTCTCAAGAAGATTGTGAATAAATACAAGAGCAAACTAGACCAAAAAAAAAATTACCTTGCATTAATGTAAAGAAAACAAGAGAAATGAAAAATTAGTGCGATTGTCAATTTTTTTCTATCGTTAATGTTTAATGAGTCAGTGTTTAGCGAATTGTTAGGGTTTAGTGAGTATGCGTTTAGTGAATGTTTATGAGTAAGTGTTTGATGAATGTTTAGGGTTTAGTGACTGTTTAATGTGTCAGTATTCAGTGAATGTTTACTGAGTCTTTAGGGTTTCGTGAATGATTTGTGAATATTATTGAATGTTTATTGTGTAAGTATTCAGTGAATGTTTTGTCTTAAGGGTTTTAGTAAATGTTTTGTGAATGTTAAGTGAACGTTTAGTGAATGTCTTGTGAATGGTAGTGTTTAGTGAATATTTAGTGTGTAAGTATTCAGTGAGTGTTTAGGGTTTTAGTGAAAGTTTTGCGAATTTTAAGTGAGCGTTAAGTGAATGTCTTGTGAATGTTAGTGTTTAGCAAATGTTTAGTAAGTAAGTGTTTATTAAGTTTTTAATGAGTGGATGTTCATTCACTGTTTAGTATTTAATAAGTATTTAGGGTTTGGTAAGCTAGTATTTAATGAGTGCTTGGGGTTTAGTGAATGTTTAGTGTTTAATTAATGTTTAGGATTAAGTGAGCGTTTAGTGAATGTTTACTGAGTGTTTGGGGTATAATGAATATTTAGTAAATTTAGTATTTCAAGTGTTTAGTGAGCATTTAGTGTATAGTGAGTGCCTAGTGAGTGTTGGGTATCCAGAGTGTTTTGTGTTATTGAGAGTGTGTGTGAGTGTATGTTAAGTGTGTGTGTGTGTGTGTGTGTGTGCGTGTGTATAGTGAATGTATGCAAGTGTGAGTGCTTACTGAGTAAGTGCATTGTGAGTGTTGGTGGTTAGTGATTGTACATTACTGTTTAGTTAGTGCTTCGCTACCATATGCAAAGAAAGTCCTGTATTTACACAGGAACCATTTATGATTGACACTGCTTAGATCCAAGAGCGGATGCTTAGGCCTGACCACAATGGTTGGAGTGCCTAGGTGTGTTTTCGTAAGGTAATTTTTCTCTGTGAAATTGGGTCGAATAATAATAATAATAATAATAATAATAATAATAATAATAATAATAATGATAATAATAAAGATTAAAAAAAGTAATAGTAATAAAATATAGTACTAAGAGCTGGACCGAGACCTTTCAATATGGCCTTCCGATGTCACTCTCGGCAGGGAGATCGCTACTCCAGTGATTGACGCCCTATGCCTTGCACACAGCTGACATATTTGCACATTCGGTTGTCAAATTTTTATGACTGTTGGAGACGCATTATAAATCATATTAACAATGGTAAATACATTGAACAGACGTGAGGGTATAATATGATGTTAGTGCCTGTCTACTGGATATAATGAACAAATAAAGAAAAAAATATTACTAGGGAGAAAATTAGCCGAATAATGATCGTCAAAGCCAGCATCGATAGAATGTATTGAAACACATTACATAGGCTGCCTGTGGTGCGTGCCGGCGGGAAGTTAAGAGACAAACGCACTCGGCTGGCTTTAAACATCAAACTGTGTATCATTTCTATTTAAGTTTAGATTTTCTTCCCTGAATATATATGGTACCTGATACTTGGTCATAGATCACAGATCAATTTGAGTGAGGCAGCCGAAAATAAGTGGACTATTAGATAACTGACATGATATTATAGGCCAACTTAATTTGGGAGTCAGGAGCTCCAAGTTGTATGATCGTCAACATCGGGAGGGGGAATAAAATGTTTTAATCTTTATAGTTAGCTTATCCTGAACAATTCATTCACATTTCCGTTTCCAGTTATTATTTGTGTTGTGATACATCATCTCTTTGTGAATGTGCGGGTGTTAAAACGGCTCTTTATGATGGGACTTTGGTCTTAATATCAATTGAATTCCCATATCCGATAAAAATTTCATTTCACCCACACGAACCAACAGCAACTAAAGAACAATTCATTTATGGTAAGACACGTTGGGCTACGAACCTCGACATGGCTGCAGTGTCCTAACTATAGGCAAGAAAAGAAAATGACCAAAGACGCTATTAAAGCGAGAATACTTATCTTACATTTCTTTTTTTAGAGGAACTAAGAGTGGCACCATATGACTGGTTTAATTATTGGCACCATATGATTGGTTTAATTATTCAAAAATGGCTCAGCACACATACTTGTAGCTGTTGCCAATTGTGACCCCCTCCCATTCAGATAAAATACTTTGTGTGAAGTAATAACTCCAAACAAAGGATAGTGCTAATATATATATATATATATATATATATATATATATATATATATATATATATAATTGATATCTTATATATATATATATATATATATACATATATATACTATATATATATATATATATATATATATATATAATATATATATATATCTATATATATAATATACACATACTATATATATATATATATATATATATATATATATACTAGGAAGTCTCACACATAGTATTTATATAGATGTGATGGAATTAATGAAGTGAAATATTCCATACTTCAATAGGAATTTTTAAAAATAACTCCGGCAGTAATTTTTATCCTGAAACATCACAATATTTCTTGAATTTTTTGCCTTTTACATTTTAACAGGCTCACGATTTTCAGATACTTACCATATTTCTAATATTAATATTGCATATGATAGATTTTGAAATATTTCAAGGTGTCCCACCTCTCCCTTCCAATCGTAGGTTATGTCTGTGAAAGGGTAACCACCCACTAAAATGTCTGGCATTACCATCACAGCATTCTAGGATATGAAGTGCTATTGTGGTACAAATTTTACTTTATATCTCCAATGTTGGATGCAGATCCTGTCTCCCCATCCCTCTCCCCCTCCCTACTCGTTGTGGGGTGTCTGTCAGAGGGTAACCACCCTCTAAATGTCTGTCATTACCGCCACAGTACTCTAGGATGTGCAGTGCTATTGTAGTACAAATTTTACTGGGTACTATGATGTTGGATGGAGATCCTGTATCCCCCTTCCCTTCCCCCACACTCGTTGTGGGGTGTCTCTCAGGAGGTAACTACCCACTAAAGTGTTTGGCATTACCACCACAGTACTCTAGGATGTGCAGAACTATTGTAGTACAGATTTTACTTGATATCTCCATGTTACATGCAGATCCTGTCTCCCCCTCCCCCTCCCCACTCGTTGTGGGGTGTCTGTCAGGGGGTAACCACCCACTGAAATGTCTGGCATTACCATCACAGCATTCTAGGATGTGCAGTGCAATTGTAGTACAAATTTTACTTGGTATCTCCAATGTTGGATGCAGATCCTGCCTCCCCCTCCCCACTCGTTGTGGGGCGTCTGTCAGGGGGTAACCACCCACTAAAACGTCTGTCATTACCACCACAGTATTCTAGGATGTGCAGTGCTTTTGTAGTGTAAATTTTTTTACTCGGTACCTCTCCTAAGTTGGATCTAGATCCAATTAACCCCCCCTATTCAGTGCGTCTGTCAGGGGGAACCCACCCTCCAAAATGTCTGTCAATGGTCATTCTATAATCAGTAGAGTCTGCAGATATATTATATATTAGTTTCATCTGGTATCTCATATATTGGATCTAGACCCAAAATCTAACGAGCAATTAGTGGTGCTTGTTAAGTAAGCCACCCATATATTTTCGGCAGACGGTCAGTTTCACAGTTTACAAGTCTACCACTAAATACCAGTAGGGGTTACAGTCGGTATCTCGTTCGTTGTATCTCAACGCTCCGGGCTGCCGCTCTAATATTAGATAATAAATATCTGGCAATAGCTGTCATCATAACCATCAATCAGAAACGTTCATATGTCTTTGTCTGAGGAAAGCTCTTCTTTTGAATTTGCTTCCCTCCCTCTCAATCTCTCTCTCTCTCTCTCTCTCTCTCTCTCTCTCTCTCTCTCTCTCTCGCTGTCTCTCTCTCTCTCTCTCTCTCTCAATCAATCAATCAATCAATCAGTTCGCAGACTCGACCGATCACCAAGTTTTTTAGTTTCAATCGTCAGATCCTATTTCCAGACTGCTTCGTCTCGTGGGAATTCCTGGAATCCTCTGGAGCAATTAAAGCGAATTTCCATCCGTTGGTTTCATTTAATCAGTTCAGGATCCCGTTACGTACCGGGGAATATTCTTTATTGACTTCACTCTAATAGCGAAATTAATCTAGTTACGTTCAACTCTCTCTCTCTCTCTCTCTCTCTCTCTCTCTCTCTCTCTCTCTCTCTCTCTCTCTCTCAGATTCAAATTCGTGTCGCTATCGCATTAAATAAATATCAACGGATACATTATCATTTCACTAAACTGCTTTTAGAAGTTCATTTTAATAAAAACAGGTATATATTGCAAAAGAACCTAGTTTTCAACAGGAGAAAATGCCCATCGAATTTAGATTATGTATGGATTCCATTTCCGTGGTGAAAGAGATAACATATCCTGTTATAAACCTAATAATCGTACTAAGGCTCAGTGAGAGAGAGAGAGAGAGAGAGAGAGAGAGAGAGAGAGAGAGAGAGAGAGAGAGAGAGAGAGAGACTCAACAGGGGCGAAGGGAGTCAGCCACACAGACTGGGAAGTAATCATTTCCTATCTTTCTTAGATAAGAAAAATATTTCAAAACAAATTGTTACATATATGGGGTAATCTGGGAAGAACAATGCTATGAATCATTGTGCATATTGTATTAAATAAACAAAACTTTAACTCCATATTTGCTTGTTATGAACAGTGTTGTATAATTTCATGAGACCCATCCACTTATTTTATAATGATGCAATGCATTATGTTTCCCAAGACGAACA
>NC_061094.1:50381405-50433905 GCF_015104395.2 Macrobrachium nipponense
ATTAACTGCAATGTGCTCAAAATTTTCAATAGGTTTAACTAAAATGATCTACAGCAATGACTATATATATATCTCATACACCTACTAGTCAATCAGAAACAAAATGTAGCCTATGTTACCATTGAGCATCGATATCCGGTTCGAAGGACCAGAATAAACTGTGTAGGAATTTGATAAATGATGGTTAGTGGAGTGTAAATCTAATAGATAGGGGCTACACAGTTTCTATACTCAGAAGAATTGAATGCACTGAGTCTGGATAACACAAAACACTTTGCAGCCTAGCCTATACTGCAAATATTCACTTGCCTTACCTTAAAAGAAGAAATAGGATAACTCAGGACACTTTACACTTGGATAAACGCTAATTCTTCTCACCCAAGCTGCAAAAGAAAGAATTAAAGCATCACAACCTGTCCTAGAACTTAAATGTTACTGGCTGAGCCTAGTCTGATTTATAATAGAAAAGAAAAATAGCATTTCAATGTTTCAAAATCAAACGTAATTTAATTCAATACAGTAACACTACCATCAAGATTTTATTATATCAACTAATCTAAGGTTGCCTAGCTTGAAACTTGGTATGACTTACGTGGGGGCCTCAGTTCCCGGGCTTGTAAGCAGATACAGTAAGTCTCACCTATCAATGTACCTAAATGGACTTTAAGTCTTAATACTAATCTCTTAACTAACCACTGCACAAAAATCGGCAGGGATAGAAATTGAAGCATGTACTTACTAAATCTAGGCTAGCCTAAAGCTCGGGTATAGGTACCTAACCTTACAATTCGGTTCACCAAAATTGGCCTACCTTCTAGGCTATGACAAATTTATTATAATATATGATAAAGGAGGGCTTATCTGCACTACTGTTAGGCTGAAAGATGACTCATACTGCAGGATGTCATAGACTAGTATGTATATTCTTAGACTGCTCTTAGCCAAGGGAGGGCCTCAGAATCACCTCTCGAGACCACTCTTCCAGCTCAATATTCCCTCCGCTCCAAAAACTGCTGCTCCTTCCAGCAGCGTATTATATCCTACGTCTTTTGTTTTGTTTTGAAATACTCTTAAGCTTAATGTTAGTAATTTACTCAAGCAAAAGGAATAATGGGGGAAAAACAAGGCCCAACAGAAAATAAAAATGAAAATAACATTCACCAAACCTAATAAACAAAAAAAAGGGGAAAAGAGAAACAAATATCTCCAACATAATTTTCGTTCATAACGAACGATCTCGAACAGACTGCTCACCTGCGAGGAGTTATACTCACACCAACACTGAATGACAATACAAGGACCTGACACCACTAAACAGTAATACAAAGTTAACACCAATCACCAAAACCAAATTAAAACACAAAACAAAGCTGCTGAAACTCAAACTTGAATGTCAAAACATCTCAGCACAACGCAACCTTATCACTGATGATCCACAGACCACTACCACAAGAAATAAAAAATAAAAAGCAAAACAAAACACTGAACTAGTCGAAACTCGACAAATTTAAGCTTCGTTTTATCTTAGGAAAAAATTGGTTTTGTGATTTTTTATCTATGTATCTTCGATTAAAGTATTAAAGCACAAGAACCTGTGCCTTATGAAAGGTTTAGCTAGCTACCTAACCTAAGAAGTACCATTTTCTATGGTGTCTGTTCTACCATTGAAAACTTTATTTTATGGCTCTTTTCATAATCATGACGTCACCAGCTTCACCGCTGATTGGTAGTTGAAAGTGCGCGTGGATGTTGCCATCAGACTTTTTATATCAATTTTAATCCGTATTTACAAACACTCATATATAAAAATTATTGTTCGATTTCATAATGCTATATAAATTCAATAGAATGATACTATAAAATAAGAAATATTATGCCTTTTTCAGAATTTCGGAACGAAATCGTTGCCAGATCGTCCTTTATTCTTGGAATTTAATCACAAGTTACTCAAAGGTATAGCCAACGGCAGATAGTATTTTCCTTTGAAAAATACGTAATTTTGCCTTATCAACCCTATTTGGTCACCATATTTTTTGCTGATATGTACATTAATATCATAAATGCACTGGCGAAGTATTATAATTAATAAATCAAGCTTGCTAAAAATTATTCATAGCTTCTCATAAAACTTCCCATATTTCAGGATTCTTGGAAGCGTGAACTTCGGCTTCCGTGGAAACTGTGACGTATGGATTCATTCACAAAAAATATGAAGAGGTATTGCCAATAGACTAATTCAAATTCAAATTCAAAAATGTTATTGATAATTTACATCAAAAGGGAAGTATAGTGTTCCTATATCTTCCCTTTCCCAATAACACAGTTATTCTATTTTAAAGTACAATATGGTTTCCCTTACATTTTTTAATAAAATCAGTTATTTTATTATTATTAATTATAAAACATATTTGTTCATACAGATCTGCAATGGAATCATTTCTGATTCCATCAAATTCTTTACATTCCATATTGTAATGATACAACTTATGACTTTTGTCTTGTTTACAAAATTTACAAGGTACATTTTTGTCTTCATTAAATTCCCAATAATACTTATATCCCAATCTAAGTCTCATAACCCAACTTTCAAACAAAATAGATCGTTTTCCATAAGTTACATTTGTTCCTTCGGAAATTTTCAAATAATGATATAAACAACTACTTCTCTTTTCCAGTAATAGCTTAATAGTTAATAGCTCATTTTGATTTCTAACTGATCTTATATGACTTTTGATATTATTAAGACTTATTAATTCAAAAATATTACTTCCATATTTTTCTGCCCCCTGTTTAGCTAACTTATCTGCAATATCATTATAATATATATTTACATGGGAAGGTATCCATATAAATTCAATTTTATTATTATTCAAATGAATATTATAAACCAAATTTCTAGATTTATTTACAACAGATTTATAACGGGGTTCTTTAGCCTTCAATGATTTTAATGCACTTTGGCTGTCTACAAAAATAAAAATATCTTTCCTAATATCAGAAACTGCTTTTAATCCTTCATATATTGCATATAATTCAGAAACAGTGGCTACAATTTGTTCCTTCTATTTTAAAACTTTCTTTTTTTAACTCACATTTTCCATATTCATCATAAACACAATTTATAAATCCACATCCAGCTCCATGTTCACTAACCGATCCATCACAATACATATGAACAGAATTACTCTTTTTACATTTATTAATTTTTTCTAAAAAATATTTTAATTCAATAGTATCATACTCTCTCTTTTTATAATCCAGATTTTCGATATCTATATTTATACATTTTAAACTCCAAGGACATATAGATATTTTTTCTTCAAATAAGTCACATAACGGAGTCAAATTGTACTCCTTCAGATTTTGAAGTAACTTTTTGGTATATACATTTATTTTTGCTTTATCAATTCCATAATATATATTGTGAAAGTACTTTTCACCTCTCCTAATCATTCTCATTACACACATCATTGTTATTTCTTTTATTCTATCACACACACTGGGCATATTTGTTTCCATTCTCATTACTTCAATACGAGTTGTTTTTGGACAACCCAAGACAACCCTTAATGCCTCCTTTTGAATGAGTTCCAATTGCCTTATCTTATTGTTAGGAAACAACGCCAGAAGTGGAGCAGAATAATCAATAATTGACCGTATGGTTGTCAAATATATCATTTTTAACAATGGGATACCAATTCCCTTTCCACAATTTGCCAATACTCTTAAAGGTTTAAGTCTACTAATACACAAATTTTTTACATAGTCTATATGTTCATAATTATATTTAAATCCAATATTAAAACCTAAATATTTATAAGATTGTACCTTTTGCAGTTTAAGGTTATTCATAACTAAATCTGTTTTACATTCTATTCTTGACTGATATTTACTTTTATTAATATTAATTATTAAACCAGAATTAAAACATAACTCTTGAATCTGATTAACTATATTTTGCATAGTAGAAAATTAATGACACTGAATAACAATATCATCAGCATAAATAATAGTTTGTACATCATTTCCAAAATTAAACCTTGCAATTCTATCCATTAGGACATTAAATTGTATAGGACTTAACACACCCCCTTGAGGAGTACCTAAGCTTATATCAAAAACATCAGATTCAAGCCCCTGGAAAATCACTTTACCTTTTCTGTCAGACAAATAGTTTTTTATCCACTTTAACAAATTTCCTGATATTCCTTTATTAACTAATTCTTCCAATATAATGTTTTTATTTGCTTTATCCAAAGCATTCTGTAAATCTACAAACAACCTATAGTTAGATTTATTGTAACCTAATACCTTTATGATACAGTCAGCAGTCGATTTACCTTTAGTAAAACCATATAAATTTTCAGAGAATAAACCTCCAATTTTATAATATAACCTGTTTCGTATTACCCTTTCCATCATTTTACAAAAGCAAGAGGTCAGTGAAACTGGTCTAAAAGACCCATTACTCTTTCTAATAGCAATAATAATAGCAGTTTTCCAAGCCCTTGGCAATCTCCCATTGGTATATGACAAATTAAACAAGTCAACAATAGGGCTATTTTTTAACATCAAAAGGCAATTCAAAATATCATATGGAACTCAGTCTTCACCTGGTGCTGTAGATTTTCCTGTATTTAATGCATATAAGATTTCATCCCTATTTATGGGAATACAAGTATCATCCTCGACATTTCCTTGACTTTCAAAAAGATCTTTCCAAAAATGTTCTCTATTTTTTAAGTAATTCCCCATACCCAGCGGCAGACTATCAAAGCTTGCAATATATTCCCACTTTTCTTTTAACCTTCTTACTTCATCTATTGGATTTGGGTGTACAAAGGTTTTCTTTTTAATTCCTCTAATTTTATTAACATTATCCCAAATCATAGAAAAAAAATTTTATTTGGATAAATTACTTAAATGTTCATTCCAATACTTTCCTCTTGCCTCCTTTCTAATTTCTGTATATAAAGTTGCAACATTTTCCAATGTTGGATTTTTTAACCATAGATCATGACACTTTTTTAAAACACTTTTCCATTCAATAACCAATTTATCTTTACAATAATCAGGTATATGTGACTTACCCTTTGCTTTTTGTTTTACAATATTAAAAAATTCATCTATAGTTCTTAGAAAATCTTCATAGAATTAATTTTCATCAGCCACCTCCAATAATCTATATACCTCATACCAATTTTCAATATACTTTATAAATTTTTTCTTGTGTGTTTCATTTTTAAATCTATACCTTTTTCTCTGAAAAGCAGTTTCAATTTTACTTAATTTTAAATTTACACGTATAGCAAAATGACAACTAAGTAACTGTATTCACCAACAACTTCCCCCATATCATATATAAGTGCATAATCTAATATCCCACCCCTAATATGAGTGGGATCTTTATTACCTAATAATTCAAATTTATCATTTGTTTCCGTCAAATATTTCAGTCTTACCATTATTATTATTTGTTCCATTAATACTACCAAAAAATTCATGTGTTGTATTTAAATCACCCATGATAATAATTTTATCTCTATCACTTAATATTTTGTCATATAAATCCTCAGTTTGGAGTCCATTAACATGAATATACACGTTAATTATAAAAAAAATAACCATTTTTAATATTAATTTTAACTACTACATATTCTATATCATTTATTCTTTCAGCAACAATTAATTCTGCTGGTTTATTATTCTTAACAAAAGTTATCAAACCTCTAGGGTTTTTTGTAGCATCAGCAAGCAATTCAAATTTTTTATAACCTTTTAATAATTCCGCATTATTAAATTCACGAACTTCTTGTAAATTAATAATATAAATTTCATTAGCCCAAAGATAAGAATGCAAATCATTTATTCTACAATTTACACTCTTAATATTCCATGAAATTAATTTTATGATATTACTTTCTGGATTCATTATCTAATTTATGCTTAAGGCCTTCCGCATATCGTAACAAAGACTTCATTAAGTTACCATTTGGTTTTTCTCCATAGGTAGTCAACATATTCAAAACTACCATCGTTTCCTTCGTTGTACTAGTCTTTATTTCATTACAATTGACTTCACCGCCATTTTTGCCGTTTTTTGAATCTAGTGACACATGACTATGTTATTGTTTACAAAATTTTCATTCCTTACATTCAACAACCAATTCACTAAGTATTGCCCCCCTCCCCGTGGGGGGTTAGTGCCATCAGAGCGCCTAACGTGGGGCACCGTTGGTATTAATTAGGGATCTTTGCAGCGACTCTTCAGCCCCTAGCTGCAGCTCATTTCATTCCTTTACTGTGCCTCCGTTCATATACTCTTCCTTCACTCCTACTTTCCACCCTCATTTAACAAATTTGGCCTATCGCAACTGTGGCCTAAATTCTATATTGCAGTTGCAGTATTGTTCCTTTCTATCCTTTCTCTTGCTTTTCTACTAGTACTGTCACAAGTAGTACATTCTCATTCTTGTCATTCACTTATTTAGGTGCTGCCTCTTCTGCTACCATCCCTAACCGTAGATATTAAAACCCATATTGGAGTAAAATGTAGTTTTTTTTTGTTACAGGACACTATTATTTTAGATTCGCAATGGAGTCCTATAAATCCTGTAAAACACTGTACCATAAAATGATAAGTTTATTTTTACCCTAATTACCTATACCTTAAAAGTTTCCAATATTAAATATTGATCATTGTCTCACTACTGTATGTTGAGGACGTCACAGAAGACTTGTACCATATTTTAGCAAATCTGTAAATTGTGAACTTATAAACTTGTTAACTGACTAATCAGTCATCCTTTTCCCTTAAAAGCATCCATATTTTTATATTTAAATACACCAAATCATGTTCATGAGGTGCAAAGGCTCGCTTCGCTCGTCAATATTAAGCATAAATTTTCAGAATGTCCTCCCCACTTCTAGAGACCAGGGGCCGGATACTCAAAACAAGCCTTATGCAAAGGTGCCTTTTGACAAAAGGCGCCTTTCCCAACGGCTCGCCCAAGGCGCCTTTCGACGAAGGCGAAATCGTATACACAAAGATTTTCAAAGGCACCTTGGACGTGCCTTTGCACGAAAAGGCTGCCTTTTTGTCAAAGGCGCCTTTGGATAGTCCAGCCAATCATATCGCCCGTATCATAGCGTGGCTAGAGAATGAGAACCAATCACGATACAACAGCATATCAGCTGGTTGTTGATGGCAGAGCGATTAAAGAGCGGCACGATGGACCCTGTGGCTAAGAAAAGGAAGCAACATCCCTAATTTAGCATAGACTAATTGCCATACATACCTAGATTGAAGCGAGTTTTGGCTAGGCCTTGGCTTATGTTCTACTGTTAACTTCATGCTAATTATGATATATTCCTAGTAGGCTATATGTTAGTCTATGCAAAAGTATCCTATGATATTGCTTGGAAATGAATGTTTTAGCCTAAGCTGTGATGATATGCCTATGCCTGTGGGTATTATTGCATAAGTTGCCAATACCTATGCCTTGCCTAACCAGATCATTTTATTTTTATATATTTTACACAGTTCCAAGAGATTTTTCATGTATGGCATTTCTGCCGCAAATGAATGTTAACCATTTAATCTTAGGTTAGGTTAGGGTAAAAAGTTAGGGAGCTTTTGAAGAATAGCAGTCCCACATGAACATGGGACCTGTTCAAAAGGATAAAACTGGGGTCCGTATTTTTAAAAGGGTCTTATCTACAAGACCAATTCTTAACCTAGCCTAACCTCAACCAAACCTAACCATGCCTAGTTGTGACTCAAGTAATTGTTGTGTACTCGATCTGTGGTATCTGTCACTTTTTTTTTTCCTTTGATGAGGTAGAGATGTAGGAAGTCATTGATCATAATTACTGTCAATAATTACACAATTACATTGATGTTTCTTTTCCAGAGTTATTGCAGTAGCTAATTTCTGTATTATAATCTTTTGAGGTGGTGGTCCTCATGAAAGTTTAGCTCTAGAACCTTCAGAGGAAGTTTTGGTAAGATTGGGCCTACTGGAGCAAGAAGCAGTTGAGGTGTTGGCAGATGTTTCTGATATTTTTCAGGATATATTGTCTAATCAAAAAGAATTAAATGAAAGTGTAAAAGAATTAAATGGAAATGAAAGGGTAATAGCTGACAGCATGGTAACCATGACTGATATGCCTAAGAGACATGCATAATTTTTTTTTTGTAAGTGGTAGTACTTTTAATATAGTCTATACAGTAGTAAAATATATATTTTTTTTTCATACCATGCCTTATATGTTCCTATACCAAGGGTGCCCATAATGTGATAAATGTCATATACCTCTTCATTATTGAGATTAGTTTTTTGTAAGTTTTTTTTGTTTAAGAGTAATGTGATATACTACCTCATTGTCTTATGCTAATCACTCCATTATTTAATGAGGTTTATTTTTTATTTTTCCTCCATTTACTCTTATTATATCGTGCTTCTTGTGATCTCGTGTTATTGTGATAAGTTTAGTACAGCATTTGTTTATTTACAATGCTTATTCATGTTATTTCTCTATTTTGGCTATAAAGCACGTTTCCTTATTTATAATAGTATAAAATGATACCTCTGTGATCTCAGTTACCTTTACCTTATTGTAAGTTTTTATTTTTTATTTACTTTAGTATGTTATTTCTTTCCTGGAGATAATGTACTATGTGATACACTGATATTGCTATTATTAAGGGTCATTCAGTGATACAGTAACCTATTTATATCTAGGTAATATGAACATCAAATTCATTTATTTCATAACTTATTTGTATCTAGGTGGCATTTATTTCATAATGTGAGTCACTGTATGTTCTCTCTGACCACTTTAACCTAAGTTTAATGTGCCTTATGAGTACCATGAAAAGTGATAAGGCAGGGAAATTGCATACATATTTTCACCTTTGCATATAGTACATAGTATAAAGATATATTTTCTGTATTGAAATTTATTTAACAAGACAACAAAATATATTGTTTTTCTAGCATTGATTATACATGAACATTTTATAAGATATACGATAACTAAAGGTCAAAACAATCAGATTATAATATAGGAATTTTAGATTGTATATATGAAATCATTTTAAATAATACACATCCAATAAATTTAAATCTAACGTCTGCAGAGGAATATCACACTATTACAAAGCAATTAGAGTAACTTGCAAAATAAAACTATGTATAATGGCGTTCATTGACGTATACAAGAGGTAGGAGACATCCTCTTCTTACTTGTTGTCAATCCCAAAGTTGCCTTTCCCACCTCAAAGGCTGCTCTAACCAGCCCTAGCGCAAAGGCTCTCACGGCGCCATATTTTGAGTATGAGCCTTTCGAGTAACGGCCGACTGGAACGGCGCCTTTGCCACAAAAGGCGCCTTTGGAAGTTTTGAGTATGCGGCCCCAGATGACACCCCTGGATAGTTTGGTAGTATAAGCAGTACTAAATATCTATTGTGCATCACTGTGCCGTGACCGGAGATGATGAGTTAAAAAGCTACAATTATGTATATGACACTGTATTTTTTTTTTCAAATAAAAAAAGAGTAAAAATGAATGTTTTTCTAAAAAATAAAAAAATCGACAGTCCAGGAAACCATCGTAAAACTATTATGAAAATTGCGGTCATGTAATGGTTGTTTCACCACATCTGTAAAAAGAAAAAAAAATTATTTATCTTTTAAGGAAAACATACATTTTTTAGTCAGTTGGCTGGAGAGGACCGATCAGTAACTGGAAGAAAGCTTCCTTTTTTAACCTTTTTAAATAAAAAAAAAACAGTATCATATACACAATTGTGGTTTTTTTCAGTTCAGTACTAAATAACGTGAATCCTGTAGCTCTGCATTGTGGAACTCGTCATGATGAAGATTTTGTTGCATATTGAGGAATTTCCATTCATTAAAATTTCAAATATTGAGTAGCTGTTAAACCATTCCAACGCATCATCTCTCACTTCACCTTTCTCTGACTACTCTATCGAACGCTGCACAAATGACCATGAGACTTAGGTCGCAGAATATTTCCTTGTAGACTGTAAAACATGGAACTTTAATTTAAACGTAAACTATTCTATAATTTCCATTTTCTACAATGCCTGAACTACCAAAGAATACAATGTGTATTTTATGGTTGGTGGTCGTATCACCAACTTCGCCTCTGATTGTTGGTTGTTGATGTTTACATGTTACATACGTTTTGGGGGGATGTTATAAAGTTGCCATCCGACTTAATCCTACATATATTTTTAACACTAACAAGCTCTATTGTTTAGTATTAGTCTTTGATTTCAGAATAAAATATTCATTCATTAGAATTTAATCAGAATATAAGAAATATTATGCCTTCTTTCGCGTCTTGTTTGGGAAAACTTGCCAGTTAGTCATTTATTCGTTAATTATAGGAACAGCTACCCGTAAGTATAGCCAACCGCCGGTTATATTTTCCGTAAGATAGTATTTTATTTTGCTTTAGTAGACACATTTTACTCATAAGTTTATATTAAAAAATATATGATATGCACATGAGTTCACCGAAATACTTTAATTATTAAATGTATTTTGTACAAAATTGTATATAGGTTCTCTATAATTTTATGATCCTTGGACGCCATCTTGTTGTAAGGCTCGGTTACCAAGGTAACTATACTCTGTTTTTTTTCCATCTGTCCATCCGCCTGTGGTGTTTTTGTATGGTAACACTGCGTCCCGGGCTTTAAATAGTTACGCTATGTGTAAGTTTTAGGTAAATAAAAGGATATCTGAGTGTACATTTGCAACTGATAAGTGTTTTAATAATTTAGTGTGTGCGAATTACACCGTTAATATTCGAAATAGGATATTGTTAATATTGTTGAATGTAAGCTGAATGTAACTATCTAAAGCCCGGGACGCAGTGTTACCATACGCAAACACCACAGGCGGATGGACAGATGGAAAAAAACAGAGTATCGAATACGTTCATTCAAATACAGACTGACAAGTTGTAATTTAAACGGATCTTCCTTTATTGTATACTGTTAACCGTGTCTTGCTTTTTTCAGGTCCCACTCCGTGCTTTAAGAGTAAGAAATTCTCAAGTCACTATACATAGATAGGATTTTTGTTAACAAATAAAAGTGCAATGTCTCATGATACCCTATTTAAATATTAAATCAGCCAGGCAGAAGTTTCCTGTGCTGTCATTGATTTTATAATGACGTAGTCACATGGATGGCTGGTGGATCATGATCAGAACACAGAAATTTTGTTTGGTATAGATAATTATACTTTAAAATAGATTCTCGAGTCAGTGACCCCTTTGGATTAAACGCCAGATAACTTACTAGCACATTACCATCATTATAGGCAGACGAAGTTCACTTGCGATGCAACAAACTTTCTCTGATATGAGGTCAAAAACACAACTCCTTTGGTTATGGTACATTAATTTTTGCAAACACTGGTTTCCATGGCAACAGTTGCACGGGAATGTGATTTTTGCAAAATGGATTCGGTCCTGTCATTAGAGTCTGCTCATCACTGAAGCATTAAACTTTATCATCCTTGAAATGATTTTATACATTCCAAGTGTAAAAGTTCACATGTATACGTCTTATGTGAAATACGATATCGCATCTTATCAATTGCTAGCCGCCTTGCACGCCTTCAAAAGGAAGAAATATAATTTAAAATGTGAAAGAAGACCATAGCTATTGGCCATGGAAAGCACGCATATAGACGTCACTTTGACAAAAAGCTCATACGCTCGTTTAAAACCCCTACCAATGAAATATTTCTATGATTAACTCAACAGCAGTTTTCAATAAAAGACCAATAGCAAATTCTAATACATAAAACTAAAACCGTTTTTCATTAATTCTCTTTCATGAAAGCAACGCCATACTCTTTATTAGATATACTACAATGCTACCTGATATGAACTAGCGGCAATAATAAGTAGATATGCTAGTAATGGGAACTGTGACATCGTAGCTTTATTTCATGTTACTGAATCACATAATGAAAGTTATAAGAAATATCACCAACAACTGACAGCTAAGGTTAGTTAACATTCGATTTTGAGACATATCCAGTCGCTTTGAAAATTCTCCTTGGTTTAAAGAAGAAAAAAAGTTGTGTAAATAACAGAAAAGAGACCGGATTCAGAAAATATGTGAACAAGAGAAAAACATAGTAATTAGTAGTAGAATTAAATAAAAATTTCAGCAGATATAAATACCATTTTGAATTACACTAAGGTGGTAAAATGTCACCAGGATTATTTTTTAACTATAGACTATGAGCACTAAAATGTCACTAAGGTAAAACAACAGGAGTAAAGACTAACCTACCTAAAGGCCTGTCCACACGACCGGGCCTGATCGGCGGACCTCCCCTCTAACGGGCACACTTGACGGGCAAACCGTCAAATTGCCCAAAGGGTCTTATAGCAAAATCACCATGATGGTGCCCGATGGCTTGAGCTTCGACCCTGGCAGACGTACGTTAACCATATACATTTCTTTTACTGAGCCATTCTTTGCACCATATGTTTACCGTACTGCACTGAACACACTACTGGCATCGTCGGGCACGCCCACCTCTCCATCGCCTCACCCGAGTGGACAACATTCACAAGTAAGCCCGCCAGAATTTGCCCGTCAACCCCGGAGCGCGCCGATCAAGCCCGCTCGTGTGGACAGGCCTTAAGAAGTTAAGCCTCTCTTAAGGTAACTTGGATGACTCCGTTAGGGAACCTTTAAACGAGCGGCTACGAAAGTAGCCAAGAAACCAATTTGCTGTGTCCATCCCTAAAAGACTACACTGGCACGGTTCCTTTAGTATTGTATAAAGTCCTGGACCTAATTTTCATTCTGCTATCAATACCTCTTCAACTTAGATTACATCTTATATGGACGAGATGCCGGCTATGTAGCTACTTATGTATGGTACAGTACTCTTAAATTGATATGCACTTCCCATGGAAATATGAAAGCCTACTAGAAGAAAGAAATCAGTTTCCTTCCATCAACTTTGCTCGACATAGATAGAGCACCACTTTCCTAATAAGACTATTCCAGGTCCTTCTCAATGTTGGATTTGGAATAAACGTGTAAACTGAAAATTTTAGTTCCTGGGGAAATTAGGGCAATTTGTTAGACTGAGTCAGTCTAACAAATGTCTAACAGCTTTCTTCTTAACTCCCAACTACAGGCCCTGTTAAGAAAGTTAGCTGGAGTCACTTGGAAATAATAGACTTAAACCTTAGTTTAAGCCATCAACATACATGGTTTTTGTCCCATATGATACAACTCATGAAATCTAAAGTATTGCGTTGTCTGTAGTATGGTAAAAACTTTTTCTACATTAAAACATTTACGAAAATTTTTCTATAAATCATGATAGCTCGATAGTATAATAAGCACTATTTACCATAAGACTTGTGGCGTTGGAAATTTTCTTGTAGAAAAGGAAAGAGGATAAGTGTAAGTATAGCCAAGGGTTTTAACACTCATAAAATTTCTTTATTAAATTCGATATGATATATGCAAGGATTGTCAAAATATTAAAATTGTTAACTGTCAAGTTCGATATATAGTTCTTAATAGTTTTATGATCCTTAGAAGACATTGTGTAAATATTGGTTACCATGGTAACTGCAACGTAGTTACATTTAAAACTAGATCGAAAGCCAATTTAGAGAATATTCTTTTACTGCTTATTCTCTTTTCAGGTCCCACTTCGGTTTAAGGATTAAAAAAGTTTAAAGGATTTTTTAATAAAATATTGTAACATTAAGTAGTTTCATAACATACTCTTTAAATAATGACTACATATATACAATAAATATGAATAGCTCACAAAATACAAAACTTGATGCCATGTATAAAATAAAGGTAATGCCACGGAGGAAAAACACTTTACTTGTGCCTCAAGTAAAGGGTCGTGTAGACCGAAAGATCTCTGCATTTCTCGTCTTTTCATTTTCCTCCATGGCATTACCTTTATTATATAGTGACATTCCTTTTAATTATTCTTACTTAATTTAACCTGATGACAGATGTTAACGGCAAATGTCTGTTCACAATCATCGATCAAGAAAAGCACAAAAATACAGTGATTTTCACACATTACACTTCACAGCTAAATATTTAGATGGTACTAAGTAAAAGATTGTAATATACTTTTCAAATGCACAGTAATTTGGGTGGAGAAAACAGCACGTAAGATATTAAATATAATATAAAGTAATTACAAATTTACAACATTTAACTCCAAATAAGTAGTAATGAAGAAGATAACCAAACTTAAGCAAACAGTAAACCAGGCTCAACTCTTATTTTAAATTATTCTAATTTAGAAGAAACTATACCAAAATTCCATGGATGAATGTCCCAGGCGATGATGCTGGAAGTTTAAAAAGATTGATATCTTAAGTAGTCAATTGATGGCATAGAGTGTAGGGACTGCAGCAATTCCTAGATTGAGCTGAAGATAGTTGTCAGAATAAAAAAAAAAATAGCAGCAGATCCTCATTCCCCAGGTGTTAAGAGTCCGCTACCTGTAGAAAAATTGACAAAAGTTTACATTACTCCATCCTCGATAGGGCATCAGCTAGGGTATTATTGGCTCCTTTCATTCGAACTTTTTGCTTTAGCTGCAGAAAGGATGCAAAACCATTTAAAAAGTTTAAGTTGGTGAATTTAGCCTTTTCCAAAAAACAAAGGCAAATGGTCAGAGTAGATGACAGTCTGGTGTTGGCCTTCCATATATGGTTTCAAGTGTAGGATGGAGTCTACAATGCTGAACAATTCTTTTTCGATGGTGGGCCACCTGATTTGAGCACCCGTAAAACGTCCAGAGTGGTAGCAAAACGGGAACAGGTGGTCGAAGGGTGGCACATCACCCAAGTCCTCCTGGATGGTTTGGATTAAGACACTACCGTATCCATGGTTACTAGTGTTCACTTTGAGAAAGGTTGGTCTAAGTAAGCTCTTAAAATTGCATAATTTATGAGGAATTTTTTATTTTGTTAAAGATAGTCTGATACTGATCCATCCATTTAAGTGTTTTTGGAAGTTAAAACAAATAGGTCCTTTTATCTTAGAACAGTTAGGACAAAACCTAGAATAGACCCCAGTCATTCCTAAAATGTGCGCAATAACTTACTGGGTGCAGAATAGTCAATGATTGCTTTGATATTAACTTGTTTTGGAAGTAACTTACCATTTCCAATAGTATGTGCGAGGTACGTTACCGTTGCTTTACCAAAGTTGCTTTTCCCAGGTTAACTGCAAGATTGGCTGACCTTAATCTCTTTAATACTTCAAGCTTCCAAAGATGTTCGTCCCATGTTTTTTATGTAACCACTATCATTCTTCCCATGTTTATGTAACCTCTGTCATCCATGTAGACATTGACTCCCTCTATGAGCTGGAGTAGAGATTGCATTATTAGTTGGAATGTTGAAGGTGCATTACACATACCAAATGGCATAACATTGAATGAATACAATCCAAAGTGAGTAATGAAGCTGGAGATTTCTTTAGCCCTGTCAGGAAGTTCTATTTGGTAGAATCTTTTCATTAAATCAATCTGTGAGAAAGGTTGCATTACTGTCATTATCAATGATGCCAAATTCTAGGCAAGGGGAAAGAATAGTAGTAGTTGCATTATCTTTCCGGTAATCGGTACACATCCGGAACTTTCCATTAGGTTTTGATACAAATATACATGGGGATGCCCAAGGTGAAACACTAGGAGTAAACAGATTATGCTCTACTAAATAGTCTACTTCTGCCTTTAGAATGTTTAACTTGCTCTTTGAAATTCTGTAAAAGGGCTGCCTTATGGGTGACACATCAGTTATTATCACATGTTGTCCAACAGTACATTTACCTGGGGTATCTAAAGATATCTAAATATTCTAATATAAATTCTAATGTTGCTGGGAATGTTCCTGATTATCGAAGTAAAGATAAGTTAAAGACTAGTATGCTAGAATTATTTGAATCCTCCCAAGACATAATTACTTTATCATTTACAGTGGAGTCAGAATTCTCATCGGATTCAATACCAAAGGAAGGCAGATGTTTTTGTTTAAGAACTAGATTACATACCTCCGGAGTTTCTCTTGTGAAGGGTTTAAACAGATTTAACATGAACCATCAGAGTTTTCTTACAACGATCAGGTGTATTTATCATAATTTACCTTTGATACTTTTAGAAATGGTGTAAGGTCCCATATACTTTTCTCTTAAAGGGCTACCCACAATAGGAGGGTACAACACTTCATCACAAACTTGGAAAGTTTGTACTTTTAGATTTTTTATCACTAATGAATTTAATTCCTTCTTTATATATCTGTAGGTTGTTCTGGGCAAATTCCTGTATTTTAGACAACTTTCCCTTGAATCTAGCAATACTTCCTCTTCACTGTTTCAGGATCCTTTCCTTAAAGCAGTCAGCAAAGTTCCAAGTTTTCTTCCAAACATTACTTCGAAAGGACTATCAGTCTACTTTCTTGACGCTTCATAGTACGTACATGAGCATATCTAGCTCTTCATCCCAGTCATTACCTGTAGTGAAAAAAATCCCTGATTAGAGATTTTACAGTTTTGATGTGATCTCTAATGCCCCATTAGTTTGCGGGTGATATGCAGTGGCTATTACCAGTTTCAGATTAATGTAGCTAACGTTTCCTGAAATACCTTACTCATGAGGTTAGTTCCCTGATGGCATTGCACTTCTGCTGGAAATCCAAATACAGTAAAAATATTAAGCAACTGTTTGATAATTACCTTCGCAGAAATATTTTTAACTGGAACAGCCATGGGAAAACTAGTAGTTGGACACTAAGTTAAAATGTATTAATTACCTTTGCTAGGCTTCTTTAAAAGGTCCCAAATAATCAATAATGACTTTAGAGAAGGGTTCCATTGGTACAGAATAGGTATGATAGGTGCTGGAGGTATTGTCTGGTTAGGACTAGCTTTGACAAAATCTTTGACATCTTTCTTCATAACAAGCCAGTAGAAATCCTCTGCTAGTCGTTGGGATGTTTTGGTTATTCTAAGACAGCAGTCGTCAGTATGGGCCAAGTCCAACATAGATTGTCAGTAGACCTTAGGTACCACCAGCTGGAATTTATCGCGCCAGTTATCCTGAAAAGACATCTTAGGAGATCTGTAATGTCTCATAAAGACTATCTTCTAGATAAAATTCAAGAGTTTTACACTTTAGTCTGATCTGTCTCTAATCTTCTCAAACAACTGTTGTGCTTTCTTAAAATCTCCAGCAGGAATGTTAAGCATGTCTGTTGCCTTACTTACCTTGCTAGGGACAGGTTTACTGGGTATGACACCACTCTTATGTTCTCCTCGAGATCCTTGTGACCTAGTTACAATGTTACACTGGACCTCATACATAAGTTTCAGGAGATTGCATTATCAGATTGGTATGTATATCTCACCTTTGGCCAAATCATTACCCATCAAAATGTCCACCTCTTTGCAAGTGAATTCCCTATCCAAGTAGGCAACTTCCACTACTCCATCAATATAAGGACTAGTTAAAGGTATAGTTACAAGGGGAAGTACAGATTCACTTGTAAGATCTGAAACCGTGATGAACCAGTTTGTGGGAGTGATAAAGGATTTCGTAATATAGGATTTTATATTAGAACTTAGTTTTACTTTATGCTGAATCACGAAGAATTGTAACAGGTTTGTCTTACCTTACACTGACACTAAGTAATCAAAACAATCTTCCTTAATTGCACAATCCATTGTCTTATGTTCAGTGGGTTTGGATTTATCATTTTTCCCGGTATTAGGCGAAGTGTGTTTTAGGAGTTTGTTGGCGAGAACTTTTACCCAGAGGTCTAGGACTATCTTGAATTAAATGTCCGCGTTCCTTACTAAATGAGCATACCTTATTATCGACGAAAGTTTTCTGTTTATGGTGTCCTTTATGAATTGGAAGTATACATCCGCCAACCTGCCTTGTCCAACCATTTCAGATTAAAGAATTCCAGGAAAGCTTGGTCGGGCGTCTTTAATGAACAGCGGAATTTCTGCCGATCTCCTTCTGCTGTAATAGAAGAAGCATCTAAAATAGCCTTTCAAGATATCAATCATTCTCAAAAATCATCTGAGTTACAATATGCTCTGCTTGTCCTGTGAAAGAACTTTTAATTATCAGTAGCCATTTATTCTTGGGCCATGCTAAGCTCTTGGCAGTTTCTTCAAACTGCCACAGAAATTTTCAGGTTCTTGTTCGTTAAACACAAGTAAGAGTTTTTTAACCCTAGAGACATTGAAAGGTTCAGAAATTTCCTTTTCCTCTTGTTTTTCTTGCAATCTTATCTTTGCTAGCTCACGTTCTTTCTCTAATTCTGCCCGAATTAGTCTTCCTGCTAATTCTATTTTTATTCTCTGCTATTTCTAGTTTTACCTTCTCTGGCTCTACATGCTCCCGTTCTTTCTGTAATTCTGCTTTAATTAACCTTTCTGTTGTGTCTAGTTTAATTTTCTCCCTCTCTGCCGTTTAGTTTTATTTTCTCTAATTCTATCTAATTTTGAAACTTCAACAGCCGAATCTTCCTAATTATAGTTAAGGGCCAATATTGTTTCACATCTTGTATAATTATATTTTTGTCTATCAGGCATTTCAAGAATATACCTAAGATTTCTTTTCACCGCACCTGTCTGTACACTAACCTTATTAGCAATATCTAAAGCCAACAAATGAAACTTCTTGGCAAACGGCAGAATATGAAGGAGGTTTTCCTTCGGGTTAGAAGTGTTTAGCATAAAGACACGATTAATCCAAAACAATAGGTTCTCAATGTACTAAAGTATAGATATCAATTTCACAAACTACATTCGTGAGAATGGACTAACAATAACAATCATTCTCGCGGTACATTGTGGCAAAACTCAATGTTCTATTAAGTATGAAAAGTTTCCTATACGTAAGAATGTTACCTGGGCAAGGTTATTTCCTAACTACAAGTAAGGAACGACCCTTAATCTCTAAGATACCCATGAAAAGTCAGGTACCTGTGATTCCTAGACTTCCCTAGATTACAAGTAAGGGCATTTCAATACCCGTGACGTTAGCGTCATAACTAAAATGATACCCGTGCAAGGTTATTACCTAATTAAAAGTTTAGAAGGAAACAATCTCCGAGATACCCATGAAAAGGTATGTAATATATATATATATATATATATATATATATATATATATATATATATATATATATATATATATATATATATATGCGCAACATTATTGCCTTCAACATTTTATCATCTACGTTTTTAAGAGAGACTTTAGCGATCTTCAAATTCAAATAAGATTAACGTTTACTGATAACTGCTTTTGACTTTCATATTTATAAATAAAAGCCTCACAACTCCCTCTAATTATCAACGCAAAGATTTACATCAAGACGAATATTAGAGGATGCATGAGGAGAATAACACGAAACGAAGGAAGAAGAAAGAAAACGCAAGACATAAAGACAATTCACTAAGTAATTATCTCAGACTATCCTCTGTTTTTTTTCATCTGTCCATCCGCCTGTGGTGTTTTGTATGGTAACACTGCGTTCCGGGCTTTAGATAGTTACATTCAGCTTACATTCAACGATTATAATAATATCCTATTTCGAATATTAACGGTGTAATTCGCATACAGTAAATATTAAAACACTTTTCTGTTACAAATGTACACCCAGATATCCTTTTACTATATACCTAAAACTTACAATTAGCGTAACTATCTAAAGCCCGGGACGCAATCTTTGCTTTGATAATTAGGGGGAGTTGTGATTAAAAAAAATGTGTATATGAGAGTCAACAGCAGTTATCAGTAAACATTAATCTTATTTGAATTTGAAGATGGAAGCCATTCAACACAGAATATAGATGCGCACTTCGTAAGAAATGAAAATATGAAATTTGCTCTTAACGATTTTTATTTGTGAAGTATAATTTGTCGTAATATACTAGAAATCATACTTGACGAAATATCAAGACGAATTATATAAACATATATATATATATATATATATATATATATATATATATATATATATATATATATATATATGCATATATATATAAATATATATATATATATATATATATATATATATATATATATATATATATATATATATATATATTTATATATATGCATATATATATATATATATATATATATATATATATATATATATATTATATATCATATATAAATATATATATATATATATATATATACATATATATATATATATATATATATATATATATATAAATATATATATATATATATATATATATATATATATATATATATATATATATATATATATGCATATATATATATATATATATATATATATATATATATATATATATATATATATGCATATATATATATATATAATATATATATATATATATATATATATATATATATATATATATATATATTTATATATATGCATATATATATATATATATATAAATATATATATATGCATATATAAATATATATATATATATATATATATATATATATATAACATACATATATATATATATATATATATATATATATATATATATATATATATATATATATATATATATATATATAGCATATATATATATATATATATATATATGCATATATATATATATATATATATATATATATATATATATATAAATATATATATATATATATATATATATATATATATATATATATATAGATATATATATATCCGAAAACCGTTCTTCCATATGAGAGGCCAGGCTGTTACCAATTGACATGTGTGTGTGTCTACATATACGTGGTTCTTGCTGGGGATGGAAGGGGGAGCCTCCCGTCTACATTTCCGTAATCCTATTATCATGCAGACACAGTCCTTTCAATTTCACGGGCTCGCAGATTCACATTTCTGAGGCGAAAAAATCACTAAAGTGAAATATGGTCTGGCCGTAGATTACCTTTTAAAATAGAATGTTTTGTGAACAATTTCTAGTTGCAGTCACAGCCATCTGGGAAGGAGGTATACGTACACAGAGACAAACACAGTTTATCCTGTGCGTGTGAGATGCCTGTAAATTCCATGTGACGAAAAATAGAATGATAATGCTTCACAAAATAAAATCGTCGTTGTGAGTGGTGGGTGGGGTTGGGGGTTGGGATAGGGTGGGAGCGGTGGTAGTGGTTGGGTGGGGTTGGGCGGGATGGCGGTACTGGTAGGTGTGGAGACGGCCCTGGGGGTCTAGGTAAGGGGTGGAGGGGGGAGCGATTGGAACAATGACAAAGCTTTTCCAGCCTAGCAAGTGTACACTTCAATATCATATTCTACTACTAAAAATGAATTTTGTCTTTTTCTTTACAAAATAATTGATGAATAATCACTCTCCCTCGGGCACGATTTGCCAATTCTATATCTGCCTCCTAAAATAAAGAATACCTTGTGAATTAAGCAAATAGTTATCCAAAAACAAATTTTAGACCGACATGGATTTTTCGCAGGCAACAAACAGCAACCGGCTGCTGAACCAATGAATAATGTTACTGGTCATGTTCATGCGAGCCGAAGCACATATAATTCTGTCTGATTCATATAATACTGCTGGCTGCTTAGCAAAGTCTATAAATAAACAAATAAGTTCCAATAAAACATTGAACGTGAAATGCATTTAATCTGAACACACGATACTATATAATTCTATAAAAGTGGTACAACTATACTCTGTTTTTTCCATCTGTCCATCCGCCTGTGGTGTTTCCGTATGGTAACACTGCGCTCCGGGCTTTAGATAGTTACATTCAGCTTACATTCAACAATAATAATAATATCCTATTTCGAATATTAACGGTGTACTTCGCATACAGTAAATTATTAAAACACTTTTCAGTTGCAAATGTACCCAGATATCCTTTTATTTACCTAAAACTTACACATACCGTAACTATTTAAAGCCCGGGACGCAGTGTTACCATACAAAAACACCACAGGCGGATGGACAGATGGAAAAAAACAGAGTATAGGACCAGAAACAATGGACCACTGAGACCCGGAGGTTTTTATACATCCGTTATCTATGAAAAAAATAAATTAGTAAATCAAATATAACACATCATCGCGAAAAAAGGCAGAAAAAAGTTCTAGAAATGGTTACTTTGGAATATATCATTACCACTGATTTTCTTTAAAACGATAACAAGAAAATTGTAGAAAAATAACAAGTCTCTCGCTGTTGACTGATATCACTGAAAGTGAATATTCACTGGATAATGTTCTCTGTGCACCAACTCGGCAGAACTGGTCTGACATCGAAACATTGTCTTCATAAACATCCTATCACGGCAATAGTGCTGCTGACGTTGTCCGCTGATTGGCTAATTCCATCTTCACTTGTACAACACAAAAAGACTTATTTACATAGAAGACACTGGACTATACACCCAAAAAATAACAAACATGTCCTCTTGAGTAACTACAGATAAACCTGAGCTACAATGGTATGAAACAAGTGCCAGTAAGATGGTAAACATATAAACCAAAGAAGGGGCGGAACGCGGGAATCTAACTTGACATTTGGAAGTAGAGCTTCAGCTCAAACTGAATTGCTGCTATTGCTTTTATCCCAAGTTCCCAACATGCCCATCTGCACTCGCTTCTAATGTAAGTGGGTTAGGCAGAAGAGTAACGCAATGGTAGCTCTGTAGAATTCCGGAGGGAGAACATCATTGAACTTAATATTAACAGAGCTGAATCGTATTATATGGAAACTAAGGGCATATCGGTTTATAAAATATTGCAAAATGATAAACTTTTAAAGAGGAATGATATATAATCCATGTATAGCTATGTAAGAAAAGAAAGGCTACAATAGTTTGGCCTAATCAAGGTGAGCATTCAAAATGTATAAGTCTCCTGTTTTAGCTTCCCTAGTGATGCTTAAGGAAGCACCTCATTTCTAACGGTTTTTGAAATACATCTGCCTTTTTTTACATTCAGCAATTTATGACAACCCTAGAAAGCTGTAAAACTAACGTCGGAATCTGGCTTCCGGTATCGGTCTATTATTTTGGTGATACTGCTACTAAAAGTGAGCAAGGGTGGTATAAGGTAAAATCAACATAGCCCTAGTACAAGACTACATTCCTCCTCCTCTCGAACTTAGATAGAATTGCTATCTAAAGACTATTATAAGAAAGTAATTTTGACTTATTTGATATAACACTGTCTTTAAAAGGACAAAACACGAAAAAATACTTGCCAAATCAACAGGCATAGGTCTAGCGTTTGCTTGACCAAGATCTTTCCTTTCATTACCTATTTTAAAGGGTTATTTACGTCAAGGAAATAGTTTTCATCTATTCGATTATCAAATAGCACTTAAAATAACTTTTAAATGACATAATATGTTACTAAATGCGTAATTTGAAGGCACTGGTGTACCCTAGGCCACAAAAAGTAATCTAATATATTACCAAACTACGAGACATAACGTCTGATGACTGCATAAATTAAACTAAGATTTTTTTGTACATGAAATATGAGTATTTTTACCTTAAATCGAATATTGCTAGTTGTTTCCTAGTGTGTGTGTGTGTGTGTGTGTGTGTGTGTTTCTAACTTGGTTGAAATACTCTTACCACTAGTGACACATTTTGGAAATTCGTTGGGAAACCGTGTTTGACAAATTGCGTTTCGGTACAAGAAAAAAAAAAAAAACGCCCACGCCGCCTTTATGTCTAAATCTGAAAAATGGATAGCATGGACAGTATCCTGCTGGCTTACCTACTTCGAAGAATTTTGAATGGCTGACAAATACACCAGATGTCCAAACGCATCACAGTTATACGTTTAAAAGACAAGCCTTGGTGATGTAACCAGTTAGACCTAGGTAACGAGCGAGCTTATTTTTTACTTTAGATTATCTAGCATATATTAGAGTAATAATATTCTGTTTTCAAAATTTCATTCGCCAGTGCACTAATGTGCCACAGTTATATGCTGAATATATAAGACATATTAACAGTGATAGTGTACACTCGACAAGAAAATTGAAGGTACAGTTTTCATTAGCTTTCGTTCATCGAATTTCCCATTTGTTTTTACTGAAAAGACATAATATCGCTAAATTTACTCTAGAATATGAAAATACACTGCAAATTATATCATATAAGTTAAAACTGCAAAACAAAACCGTTCAGATACTTAAAAACACGATATATGTCCGAAGTAATTGGAATTTCTCAGATGGATTCGTTCATAGAGATCTGGTAGATAGAATGTGAAATTCTGATTGTAGTACTATGTATCACGACGACAATATTTACTCGTTTTTCTTCATGAACGGGGATATTATTGCATCATCGTAGGTGGTGAATGCAATTATTTTAGTTTCTACAAACTCATGTTTGTATTCCAACGCGATTAAAGTTAGCTGACGTCAATGGCAGTCAATGTTGCGACGGTTAAGGTAGGTTGAGCAAATCTAGTTGCATCCGCAAGAGCGTTTTCTATGATGTGATGAGGAGCCCTAGAACTTCGAACGAGAAAGCGCAAGCTGTTTACAAAGCTACTGTCTTTAAACATAAATCTTTATCAAGGTTAAAGTATCATGTCAGCTTAAAGATTTTCTGCCTGTATGCTCCCCTTACAGAGCAGTTCGTAGTAGCATACAGCCCTACACGACTGCATTTCTTTGCCGCGAGGCTCAAAGATCTCCCAACACATCAGCATTTTTGGCACGAAATAAAACTTTAATTGCCTGTGCAATGCATATTGGGTTATTTGTGGTAATGGATATTTTTACTTAACACAGCTTTTTTCATGAACCCCGATTTTCAAAAGAACGGACTACATCAATAGAGCAAGAATGACCTCAGCCTATGTCTAAAATTTTCCACGTCTTTTTACACTGAATGTTACGGCAACTATCGAATGAAATCAAGATTAGAGTATGAATTTCTTAGAGAATTAACTTGAATATTATGATCCTTCAAATTTCATCTAGCATAGTGCAGCACGATCTATGCAGTCATATCAACCTGTTTCCCAGGTATCTGCCTTTCCCCGTCACAAGTCCGTCACCAATGCTATAATTCTCTCTCTCTCTCTCTCTCTCTCTCTCTCTCTCTCTCTCTCTCTCTCCCTCTACTTCAAAAACATACTTTAAAAATCATATATTACCACCTACAGTCTCCCAAAGAAAATATAATGAAATTAAGTAGTTATGAATAGGCCTAAGCTTTCACGTAAGCAGATTTTGCTCTCTCTCTCTCTCTCTCTCTCTCTCTCTCTCTCTCTCTCTCTCTCTCTACTTTTAAAACACATTTGAAATAATATCATCACTCAATCTCTTAAAGTAAATATAATGAATTAACTATCTCTATAGATAGGCCTATGCTTGCGCACTCTCTCTTCCTCCCATCCTAGTGTCTCCTCTCTCTCTCTCTCTCTCTCTCTCTCTCTCTCTCTCTCTCTCTCTCTCTCTCTCTCTCTCCACTTTTAAATCACATTTGAAATAATATTATCACTCAATCTCGCGAAGTAAATACATATAATGAATTAAGTATCTCTTTAGATAGGGCTATGCTTGCGCACTCTCTCTCTCTTCCTCTCCTCCAAGTTTCTCCCTCTCTCTCTCTCTCTCTCTCTCTCTCTCCACTTTTGAAACATTTGAAAAAAATATTATCACTTAATCTCTCAAAGTAAATATAATGAATTAAGTATCTCTATCGATAGGCCTATGCTTGCGCTCTCTCTCTCTCTCTCTCTCTCTCTCCTCTCTCGTCATAATATTTCATTCTTTACTGTATTGTTCCTCACGATTTCCACAAGTACTGCCCAAATTTTATAACACTTTCTCTCATTGTTTAAGATCCGTCTTCAATTACGTATGAATTTTACGCCAGTTCATTGTCAAACATTACTTATGAATAAGGTTTAACGGTAGTTTTTAAAAAAGGATGATCGATATTCTACCCTGTACGGACGTTTCCAAACTAACATTAACGAATAATATAGAGCGTATTTCTACATCCAAGTATAAATGATTATAGGACCTCTACCGAATCTTTATGGTGTAAAGTTAATGAAAATCTAGAAAGCAACAAACGCTATGATTTTCAAGCTCCGCCCCCTTTCTAGAGTTGCCAGGTGTGGCATTATTGAACGATATATGTCCGAAGATTTAAAAAAACTGTATCTTAACTTTCCTTGCCGAGTGTACCTGCATCTAATAAAAGCACTTAAAATTCAGTACGCCTTGCTTACCTTAGAATGCTATTCCCATTTTCCTCTTTGAAAAGAAATCCCTGTGGCTTGCCCTTCTACAATTATTAGCTGAACAGTTTACCATTTTGAAGAAACACTAAATGTCTATTCAATTTCCGCGGTTCCTGGTGTTTAAAATAACCGAAAGGTTCTCTACCTAGAGGGTCTTTAGTAACTGGAGACGTGTTACGTTATTTGAAAGGACTGAATTTTACTATTTTTCTATTTATTTTTTTTTTCTTTCTTTTATAGTTTTTAGTTTGCGTGGCTTGGAGTGTCTCCACGAGGGCGGCGCTCTTAGCAGATGAAAACAGCCTTGTTGCCGAAACTTGAAAATGTGGCCTCCGGGGAGGAAGTTTTGATGCACAAGATGATCGGGTGCAGTAGTGATGTCTTGATTTTACTGCCTGCTACACCAAGTGTGGAAAATTTGTCCACACTCTTTTTAGTGGTTTATCGTGGTCAAATATATTACTTTTTATATCACGTCATTCATTTACCTATATACTCGATCTTTTGCATATTTATAGATGCGTTCAAACAAGACTGCATAAAGAACCACCAAAGATTGGTTGTTTAAGCGCCAATTTAACGATGCAGCAGAAGTCGATCGAGCGATGACTTGATTAATAGAGTCAATAACGAAATGACATCTTTAGGTTTTCATTTGATTAAGGTAACTTAAATTAATATAGAATTGTTTTAATAAATGTAAAGAATGATTGTGGTGAACTTGATAAGGGAAGTTCTTTGCAAAGTGATGATCTAAATGCATTTAATGTTTAGAGTCATTATAATAGTCTCATAACATTGAATACTCTACAATGTCAGGAAATATGTGTTACGATAAACATATAGGTTTTCCGGTTAACATATGTTTATGGCAAATGATATGTAGACAGTATAGGAAAGCACATATTGTTTTATATGATAGATTTTACCGATGATTGAATGAATATAAAATTTAAGCGAGCGTAGACGTCACGGTGAAGAAATGTGGCAAAACTGAAGGCGGGATGTGGCGGAGCCCGCATCTCTTCAGTCACCTGGGAACCGTGGAATTTCCACTCATTTAAACCCCATTCTCTATGAACATTAACATAAGAAAGTATTTTTTCTTTCTGGGTTTCAGTTAAACCCAGCCTCCTTTTCGCAGACACTTTCTGAAACCCAAGCCGTTTGTTCAAATAATACAGTGGTACGAACCGATGGCCTGCAAAGGAGGTAAGCATTTTCTTCTTTAAGCCTCCCCGCTGTAATAGTCGGAGTGGCTTCAAATCTCTCCTCTCTAGATTAAGGGTTATAGGGTTTACAAGGACTTGCCTCCCCCCACCGTAAAAATACGTCGATACCTCATGTCCTCTTCCCGGTACTTGTTGAGAAGATTCTGTATCGTCTGAGGTTTCACACCGGTCTGTAGGCTAATGTTACCAGTCTTTCAATCTGGTATGTATACAACACTCAGTAACACCTTTCTCATCATGTGATGTATACAAGGCCTAGACACGTCTTAATGATTTATGGGAAATCTTTTCAGCCGACGGCTCTCAGGTTCAGTTAGGCAAAGCCTAATAAATTGATGTCATCTATGCACTCTGCATGCTTGGACAGTGATAATTATCCCGCCTTGATTCAACTCCCTGGCCCCCCCCCCCCCCCCCCCATCCCCTCAACGCCTCTTCCTTGTCCCATCCCCAAACGCCCCCCCCCCCCTCTTACATTTCCCCTATTGCGTTGAAGGACTGGACACAGCTATCAGCTGATTTTTTAACCGTGAATTTTCGAATATCGACGTATAGGTTCATATAGGCAAAACCTGATAGAGTCAAAGTCATTCATGCATTCTGCTTGGACACAATTTTCCCGCCTAGATTTGCCGTCCCAACCTTCCCATCTCCACCCCTTATATATCTCCTATTGAGTCGGAGGATAAGGGCTCAGATGTGAAAAGGATGGAATATAAAATCCAGGCCAAAGGTGAAGTTATTCAACGCTAAAAGAGAACCTGAGAGTAAAGGGTTTCAAAGGTGTAGCAGGAGGAACCGTCGCAGTAGCACTAAAGCAATTGTTAGAAGAGGGCTGAAAGAAAGAGGAACTGTAAGTGTGAGGGGTCGCAGAAACATTGCAAAGTATCTTAAGTAATGCCTACAGTGCACCACGTGAGATGCACTGACGGCATTAATCTCTCACGGGGAGGGCTTAGTTGTCCTTTAGTCAATTTAGGGTCGACATTTTTTCTCCGTGGATTTTCAAAGCCTTCCGAAGCACGAATAGAGGGATAGCATCGATCCCAGGCTCTGCAGAAACTTAATAGAATGGGTCCCAAAGCGTACCAGTACAGCAAGAAGAGTTCATTAATAGGTGAGTGTTCCATAAACATTTTATTGTTCTAGTTTAAAAAAAAAAATTCAAATTTGTTTTCTTCGCGGCTCGTTGTTGGGCTTTCTACTGCACCCATAGCCAAAGTCAAATTGCGGGAACTTTGAGCCTTGTGTATCTCCACATGAACAAACCATCTCAAAGTCCTATAAACCCTACAGTCACCTATACAAGCTATTTAACCATTTCCATATTGTCCACAATTCAAAACAGTTCACCTCTCCAGCATAAGCCTATTCTCATTCATTTACGTTCTTCGTTTGCACACTCTCCCATAAAGGAAGATATGCTCAATAATCCTTTCAAATATTCCAAATCTGGCTTCTACAGTCACTCCCTTTTTTTTCATTCCAAATCGTTTGAAGACACCTGTACCATCTGACCCTGATATCCGTCGCATTTATTATTTTCTTCGCTACTTTCTCTTTCCTGAATATACAGCGAATATTTTCCTCAAGGAAAACATGAATATCCAACACATTTCCACAAACCTTCTCCATCAACATTCATTGCATAAACTCCTTTCCGTCAGCCTACGCCATATCTTCCTCTCTGACATATCATTGCATTTAGATCACCCATTTCACCCACCCTTCCACGTTCTCCAAATCTAGTCAATCACTCAAGGGACAGTTTGACATCCATCGGAAAAAAAAATGCAGGTAATTATTTGAAGGAAAAAACTTCAAAAGCAAAACAGAAAACTTTTGGCAATTTAAAGCTATATTTTATACGTCTTCCTTAGATCTCGTAGGTGATGCGTAGATAGATAACAAGTAAAAGTACCATCAAAGATTCTTCCGGAACAACAAATTCTATACAGGAACTTCAGCTGTCGAAGAGAGACGATAGAGGCATGAGAGTTTTTTTTTTTTTTTTCACAATAATGAGCTATCCATCCTGCTGCGTAGTGTCTAACCTCTTCACGCAACTCCCTTTACCTAGACAGCGACAAGGGCCCATCATTACCTATAATGATTAGTCTCCGCTTCCACAGTATACACGACAGAGCAGGTCGGGTACAGTTTCAGAGTTTCTCTACTAAAAATCATGACACGATTTCGTCATCACATTTTCTTGGCTTATCGATTGGTGGCATTTTAAATCTGTTTATTAAGTTCTTGGGAGGTATGAACGTTTGTATGCAATGGATGATACCTTTTTTTTTATTAAAGTCATCATAATTTTCCTTTCATTATGGGTCATTTTTGTGTTTTGTAATTAGAGTTGTACAGTATCATCGATAAAATGTTATTAGAGAATATGTTCATTATCCGGAGGACAATAACTCTTAGATAGTGGTACAGTTAAGACAATTATTCAAGATTTGCTAATGAATACAAAAGAGCAGGTGAGCATACACAAAACTTCCAATTTTAAGTCTGTAACTGAAAGACAGTACATAGTAAGATAGTCTCATACTACTTAACTGAGGTTAGGAAAAATTAAGCCTTCAATGCTTTCATTACAATAAAACAGATGGATCACCAAATTGACTCAGAACGAAAGTCCTTTTTACAAATAAAAAGTTAATATAATGCTAAATTATGGTAACTGGTTGAAAAGTTCCCTTAGAAAGACAAAGAAAAAGAAATGCTTACTTTCATGCTCCTCCGGAGTCGGTGTTCAAAATGCTAATCAATTCTTTTGTCCGAAGAACCTTGTGGTTCAATTTCCTTCCTTTTCATCTTGCTCCTTTTCGAGTTGATTCTTTTCTCTATGGGGGACCCTGGGGAATCCGAGATGTGGGTGGGGGAGGGAGAGAAGAGACAAATAACAACTGTTTTAATGTGGTGTTTGCCTCTACCGTTTTACCTGTAATTTTTTTTTCCTGCCATATGTTTCTTGTAAAAAGGATTATGTTGTATTTCATTCTTTCCCATAGCGTCCAAAAGCTATAGGAAAAAGAGTATTTTAGGTTTATTATATTCCGCTGATATACTTGTTTCATGGAATATCCTCTATCTTTCTCAGACCATATATACAATACTCCAAAGGTTCATAATTGATATTAAGATATCCTGATCTAAGCTGGTATTAATTTAGTTAGGCGTTTCTGGTAACCACATTCTGCCTACAGATGAATGAAGGCTGTATAATATAATACTGTATAATAGTAGACCTGGACTAACAAACTATGGTTCTTACTACCACGTTCCAGAGAAAGTTAAATATGACATTTTTCTGTGGGGATTTCTTTCTAACTTTTACAGCCATTTAAGCTGAGTAACTTAAAAAATATATCTCTTTACCTGTAGAGATTATCTCCTGACTAGTTTTTCCCCCATCTCATATTGGCCCTTCATTTTACGAGTCCTTCAGTATTTATGACTAAAACTAAACGCTTTTCCTCTGTTATCCACTTAATCTAAAATCTCGAACTCTACGTTTTCTGATAAGAAACATAGTCCCTTTTGTCGTTCCTCTTCTTCCATATCTCTACCGGGAATTTTTCTCTTTCAAAACGTTCTCCCCCTTTCCTTCCTGGCTTCTCTGCAGACTATGGCAGGACTCTCTCGCTTCTATGAACCTTTTTCTTGTACTGATGGGTACCATGAGATTCAAAGGGGTTCCTATCACGCCCACCCTTTTTTTCTCCCACGCCCAAGCTTTCACTCTTTTCCCCGGGTTTTCTAAGGCTGCTCTAAAACAGAGTCCGTGCTAGTGTACTGCTGGATTACTCTAAACTAACAGCAATAACAGTTTTCATTCCAGTATTTACTCAATCACAGTAGCGGTAACCATGGCATTGTTTGTGAAAATAGCAATATGCCTTAATCTGAGGCGCATAATGTTAATTGGCACAGCCTTACAAGATAGTCTTTCTAAAATTTATCACCATTATTATCATTGCTCTTACCATGTGGAGTGGTATAAGGAATGAAATCCACGAACATTTTTCTGTAGCAAATCCTGATATATTTTGAAAGGGAACTTATTTGGAATGTCACCTTGATTCAATCGAAACTCATCGTTTGAAAACAATGTCACACAAAGTCGAACGATCGAACACAGTTCAAGTATTCGAAAGTCTCTGCTCTATTTTTACATAGAAATATATTTTTAATATATAATTGTGGATATTTTCTAACAATTTGTCTTCACGAGACTGTGAATTTCTTAACAATAACGATCAGTTCTTTGCTGGACTTCACCAGCAAAGAATTAGAATTTCTTGCTTTGAAGTTGTAATTATAATTTGAAAGCCAACCTTCTCTATAGATCTGGTGCGTCAACTGTACTATGCTTTCTTTATTAATGGTTATGGTCAGCTGTTAACCAATTCCAAGGTCAAAGCAGGGACACTTCATACTGTCTTCTAGGCTAAGCAGCCTCCGGTTGATGTACCTCTTCTTGGTACCCTTCTTTCCAAGCTGAAACTCACGAAGATTGCCTTTTGCCCAAAGGACTATTGGTACCTTTCTTTCTAAGCTGAATCTCGCCAAGTTTACCTTTTGCCCAAGGAACGTTAATGCCGCCAATAAAAGACACTGCCCACCCAACCATGTGACACCCCTAGTACCCACGAAATATCTAGGTATGACTTTTAACCCACTTTGTATTTAGTATATTATGTATTTTCCTTGCTATTTTATTCTACTGTGACAGGCCATGGTGGTGTAATTTGTTTTTATAATTTTGGCAAGCAATTAGGAGACATTTTATTTGTGTCTATGTCCCCTAAACCGATATTAGTGAACACTGAACAACCTTCACTCAACTTTCATCGCACTGCAAAAGGACTTTCAGACAACAATTCTACTCAAGATTCGATAATGCAACTGCCCTTCAACGAAACGTTTCATTGAATGTTACTCTTATTATTAAAAAAAAATCCTACTTCTCTGTAAAATTCTTTTTTAACGAAAATCCTTCACATTTTTGGGGGAAAGAACCGAAGAGAAGATTTATCGTTGGATTCAGTGTGACATTCTTACAAGCCCGGCCATGCAGAAACATTCTCACAGGGAAAAAATTGATATATATGTGTGTGTGTGTGTTGGTTTTTCTACATATATATAAGAGCGCCGTATACAGTTGTAGATAGAGCGAGATAGAGAGAGAGAGAGTCAAAGAAAAATTACAGAAAATTAAATGCGTGAATACAAAAAGCGAGATGGAAATCTGGGAATCCAATTTTCGGAATAGAAAACCCTACACGACAAGAGAGAGACTGGGAATCTTTGAAGAAATATGACGCGCAAAACTATATATGCATTCATGGTAAGAAGCAGAGTGAATCCTCGACAAAAAACAAATATAAGAAAAAATAAGCGTTTAGCGAGGAAAACTTTTAAGGAATCACTGACCCAGAAGCGAAAAGATAACAGAGAAGACAAAGAAAAGGACAAAACACATAAAAGTGGGCATAGGAAGATAAAAATGAGACGGGACCTTTGGACGTTCTGATGATTTTCATGATGGAAATGATATCGACTATAAAAACTACGCTAATGTTGATGAAACAGATTCTTTCCTGGAAAAGGCATACCCGACTTCATGTCGGATGGATGTATTATAGAATTTAGGCCAAGCGCTGGGACCTACGAGGTCATTCAGCGCTGAAAAGGAAATAGACAGTAAGAAGGTCTGAGAGGCGCAACAGTAGGAAAACCTGGCAGTTGCATGTGGAACAATTGTTAGAGAGGGTGGACAGTCAGATGGATGAATGAGAATATGAACGGAGGTATAGAAAAAGGGATGAAAGAGGTTGCAGCTGGGGTCCGAAGGGACGCTGCAAAGAACCTTAAGCAATGCCTACAGTGCACCGCGTGAGGTGCACTGACAGCACTAACCCCCTACGGGGCCGACTTCTTGTCATCCAGAAAGCTGTTAGAGTGGAAAATAGACAGCTTAAACATGGCACTGTAATTAGTTTAATGAGAAGATTTAGCGTCAAGTTTCAAAGTGTTTTATGAAAGTAGTGGCACTGATTAGCTTAGCTAAATGAGTCACTGATTTTTCCAGCATCGTTTCACTGTCATCTCTGATCACACAGCGCAGAGTTACACATCACTGCAGTCCATAAAAGGTACCACTTTTGCGTTGACCGTTTCTAAGGGAGCATGGAAAATCATAATTTACGGATGTTACGTAGTCCAACAGTTTTTAGATGATACCCTTAAGTCTTCAGGAGACATCTGACTGGATTTTGATTCGCAAGAGCAATAATCTTACGGTTTCCTTTGAAAATATCATGCTTGGAGAAGTATTCGTATTCACTTTCGACGTTTTTGCTACTTTTGCTATCTCCAGACCTTAAATAGCTGACAGTCATTATTACTTAGTCAAAAAATAAGGAAACACATGTACTTTCCCGTAAAATATGGAGATGTGATGAAAAAGCGCATTAGAAATATAATAATAAAAATAATGATAATAATAACAACAACAATAATAAGAATGAAACAATATACTTTGCTAAGTTGAATTTAAAGATAACCATAAACTTATTTAAATTCTGCATAAACGGTTCACGACACCAGCGTTTTAATACTGCGAGTATCATCGCACATCAAAACAATGATCTTAATGAAGGACAGACTCCCAAAGGTAGAAACAGCGAAGAACACTAATTACTATTGTCTGGAAACCAATTAATTCAGTCAACAGCTAAATGGTTAATATCAAACCGGAGTAATGAAGCTCTGCAAGTTGGTATATATTTTACGGCAATTAGCGTTTTCTGTTCAATGAAATTTTGCAAGAATATAATCAGGATGAATTTAGTAAGAACGATTTTACCGTTTGGATAGATATTGATTTTGCAGTACCTTTTGTTAAAAGGAAATATTATGCTGATGGGATGATTTTAGATGAACCGTACGGAATCTCTCTCTCTCTCTCTCTCTCTCTCTCTCTCTCTCTCTCTCTCTCTCTGGAAAATTCTTTCTCAACGATTCAGGTCACAATCTGGATTTCTTTAATCACATCCTTGGTCCCTTCGTCAGTATTTTTTTTTCTTTTTTAATAACTTTTTCTCGAATGTGACGTCGTTAAGTTTGGGACACTAGAAAGAAAAAAACTGAATTCCTTTAAATCAATGCGAAAGTAAAGAGAATTTTTTTTTTTTTTTTTTTTTTTTTTTTTTTTTTTTTTAACTTATCAGACATTTTTGCGAAGGTTAACTGTCGACCTTTAAATCTTCGAAAATGGGCTTGTTTTATTTCAGAATTCAATCGCCAGGATTTTTCTTACAAGAATTTCTAGTCTCTGGGTAAAAATTTGTCAAGTTTTATGTTCCAGTTTCGAAGTCTTTCATATTATACAATGTGAAGCACTGTAATTAGTCGGAGTTGAAGATGAACTTTGAAACAGAGATTCCAGATAATTGAGAGATAAGGATTTTGATGTATTAAATTGAGGGAATTTCATATGATATCAATAATGCTTTGAAATTTAATCACTGTGGTTATTATCGTATATGTAATCATTACAAGTTCATTCAAGATACTCGATTGCGTTTCATGAAACCTGCTCGAAAAACAAAAGAAAATCTTGCCTCTTCATTATTAAAAGTAAATTGGGGGTGATTTAGAGATGGTTTCTTTCATACGGGAAGAGAAAGACAATTTGACAGAAAATAAGATATTGCTAATTCGTATATCAGATTAGCTACATCTACGAGCCGAAAAAAAATTCGCATTAACTCTACCCCGTCGATGGATTTTATCGACTTCTGATAGCAAAGAAAAAAAATCCTTTACAAAACAAAATCAGATTTTTGCTAGAGACAGTGAGAGAGAGCGCTACCTCAATTTTGCTGACTTTAGCAAATTTCAAAAAATTATAAATAGAAAGGTTTCCCTGGAACAAACGAAAATGGGAATTCAAATGGTATGATGACGCGAGAGGAACAAAGCTTCAAAAGGAAACCTAAAGAAAAAGTGAAAAGAGGAGGAAGGAGAAAATGTTGCCTTAAAATGAGAGAGACGAAAGGATAAAGAAAAGTAGGGGGGGGGAATATATTTGGGTTCACTGTAGATATAAAATTCGGGACTTTATTGTTTTAAGTGTTTGATTTATTTAATCTTACTGAGAATAAGTTCTTTCAAGATTTTAGATCCCGTAGAGAGGTAGCACCGTCAGTGCACTTCACGTGGTGCACTGTAGGCATTACTTTAAGGATCTTGGAAGAGTCCCTTTGGTCCCTAGCTGTCACCTCTTTCATTCGTTTTACTGTATCTCTGTTCATATTCTCTTTCTTCTATCTACTTTCCACCCTCTCTAACAATCGTTTCATAGTGCAATTGCGAGGTGTTCCTCTCGTTATGTCTGTCAAACCTTCTTATGGCCAATTTCCCTTTCAGTGCCGAATGACCTCATAGGTCCCAGTGTTTGGTCTTTGGCCTAAATTCCATATTCTATATTATTCATAAGATTTTAAAGGGAGGGTGGGGGGGGGGGGGGGGGGGGGGGGGGGATGGGGGGGGGGCGAATATTTGAATTCTCTGGAAAATTAAAATATGCATTTAATTGCTTCATATACTAGATTAATTTCCTTTTTCTGCTGTAAGGCCCAGCTCCTGATCCTCCTACTTTCAGCTTCGAGTCCGACTCCAAGATCGATGAGTCTAATTAACTCTCCTCCTTCTCAGATGACCGACTTTGCCAGGAACTGGAATTACTTCCTAGAAAAATGCAGAGTTGGGCGAAAGCTCAAGTCAGGGAGGAGAGTTTTGTCATTTTCTGAATTCTGAAGGATTTAAAGGAAGCTGAAAAATAGTACTTTTAAATCAGTACTGAGTAATCGTTCGTGGCCACATTACTGATTTTTACTTAAACGATCAGGACGAGAAAGATGTAGAATTTTGAAACATCGACTCAGTCATAAAAGCTGGTAATCAAACACACTCTTCAGAAATGGAAACATGAATGAGGAAAGAGCTGCTACCACGCCCGAAAAAGAGAACGAGAGAGAGAGAGAGAGAGAGAGAGAGAGAGTAACTAGGCGAAAAGTTTGCACTGATTTTTCAGATATTAAACCCATAAGACGTAGGCTACCATCTGTCAGATATCTCTAACGGTATCATAAGGACTGTGGCAACGATGAGCCAAAATTTATGAAATAGGGTATTGCCTTTTGAGAAACCTACCGGCTATGTCTTCGGAGCGTTTCGTAAAGTGAGGAACAGATAATTCTGAAGCCATCCTTCTAGATGAACGGCTTGTAAGTTGGAATACCGATAGACAATAATAGATTAAATGGCCCTCTTTCTGCGTATTACGCGTACAGAAAATTCCAAATATTAGCACTTTACACGAACTTAAAATTCCTACTGAACTATACAACTCAGGAATCAATAAAAGAAATAAGCTAATCTTCTCACTAATATCATAACTTTTGGGCTTCATTCCCTCCTAGCTAGGACTTGAAGCAAAAAGAAACAACTCATCTCACGCTGAGTTTTCCACGGGATATGCAACCTTGATACACAAATTCAGCCGCATTTTCTGTGAAATACGATTAGCCCTCAATCTCATATAAACCCGGCTATTAGAGCAAAAAACTGCTATTTCAGGTGAAACCTCTTTGGGAAATGAATAAAAACCAATCAAATTAAAAACGCCATAGGTAACAGGATTTATTCTGGAAAAAGTCCTTTTTTGTCTCCTATTTTCGGCGCAATATCTTCAAAAGTACTTATCCACGTGCTTAGGTGCTAGGCAACCCCATTCAGAGTCTGGAAAAAGCTGCTCTTATTGTTGAGCCACTTTTCTTGTATATATTAAAGGCACTGGAATGAGAGGTTCTTGGTGCGTGGACCTATTTATATAAAATAAATGAGCGTTACATAAACCACTCAATACATACTGAGAAACCCATCCATAGCCACTAAATTAATTTATAATCATAGCTTTTATGTGTATTGAATTAATGAGATTAAAATAAAAAAAAAGAGGTGCTAAAGAGACGTGTATGAATCACATTCGTTTTCTGTTCTCAAAGCTTAAATAATTGGCTCCTGTAAAAAGCGAATTTAAAAGTTATTGTTCATATGCCGAATCTTTCTCGGTGTCTCCAAGTCTATCATACACTATCAAAAATTCCTACCGTCCATTGTCACAACGTTTCGGAGACAGTTGGGAGACAATGAAAGTAGTAAGTTAAACATTATTTTGGTCCAATTTTCGTTTTAAATGACGCTTCGTATTATCCCCATCTCTATTCTTTTCCCTGTCCTCTGATTCTGTGTAACTTCTAGATTGCCCTCTGGGCAAAAAATCAAAATCAAAATATCGCCTCTGACGAGTCATTCTCAATACCTATCACAACAGATTTTACTCTAGCTGACGTAGCCATCACAACTTTTCAGAATATAAAAGCGAAAAGACTTTGGGATCTCGAATCCCTCGGCAAGTTCAGATGGAAAAACATTCTCCAAAATTGTTAATAAAAAAAAAAAAATCTTTTCCTCGCGGTTCCCTCTGAGGACTAATTGCTTTAATTCGGATCAGGAAGAGGGAGAAATGGCAACTGCGGAAACGCCGTAAGGGAAATGAAAAGGAAAAATGGACCAGAGATTAATTGAGGTTTCGTAAAAGGGTCTCAATTTAACTTGTAAATCTGACCGATGAATAATTTATGTGGTGAGATGAAATAATTTCAAGTTTTTATTTTTTCATTTTTTTTAATGAAGAGCAGAATTTAAGAAGTTTGGCCAATTCTGTAGAGTAATTATTAAGCATAATGTAATGACATACCTGCATATTTAATAATAATGGATTCTTTCGAATCTAGTTCCGTCGAAGACAATGATAAAAAGTAAATATATACTTTGCTTTCCATGGAAATCAGTAAACTTGCACCAAGCAGATAGTGTTCAGATTGTCTTCTGAAAACCTTCACAGTTTTAAATCGTCTGGGAGACTTCCGTAGGGTTATTCCCTACCAAACTAAGGTCGTTTTTACATTTTACATTTTTTCTTTACTGGGAAAGCAGGAAATTTGAATTTGTCCATGTTCTCTAAGTCCCCCATTTCAGAGGATACATATAAATAGAAAATGAGAGACACGTTAGTCTTATTATTATTATTATTATTATTATTATTATTATTATTATTAATATTTGTTCAGTCAAAAAGAATGGCAGCTTCAATGGAATTCGTTTTATACAAGATCTTTACAATTCTTTGTATTATCTCTTTTCTTCAAGGCTGATATCTGCTAAGAACTGGCCGATGTACATGATTTCGTTAAGGAGAAAGGCAGAAGATCTGAATGTAGTCACTTTTAGTTTTCTTCTGTCAAAAGGAAACTAATGGGAAGGCTAATTGTCTGTCCGTCGGCGCTTTTTCCGTCCGTCCTCAGACCTTAAAACCTACTTAAGCTACAGGGCTGCGAATTGATATGTTGATCATCCACCCTACAATCATCAAACCTACCAAACTGCAGCCCTCTTATTTAACGTTAAAGGTAGCCATGATCGTGCATTTGGCACCGCTACAAATGCCAACAACATAGGCCACCACGGACCGTGGCTTAAAGTTTCATGGGTTCCGGCGAAGAAACCTTTTTACTTGTTTATTCTGGTACACTCAGACGGCGGAAGTTAAATATGGCGTGATATTATTATTATTTCTTTAACCTTCGAAGTTATCACTCTCTGCGTGGCACACTGTAGATGGTGGTAATTATCCTTAGGAGACTCCTCTCAACCCCAGCCGCGACCCTTGAAGCTTCTAATTTTTCGTCCTTTCCCTTTGGCCTCTTCTTATTTAGTTGTCCAACTTCTTTAACTTTGCATTCCTCCATATTTTATCTTCCACGCAAAACAAGATAACTTGGGTAAGCCCTATGAGAGTCATTTAGTGACGTTCACTGGACTTAGTAAGCAGAATAATAATAATTATAATAATAATAATAATAATAATAATAATAATAATAATAATAACACGGACGAAAACAGAAAACATAATAGTGACGGTGATATTTATTACTGGTAATAATCTTGACCACAAGAATGACTGCTTTTGGGAAGATGAGTAAACAGAAATTTGTGAAAATTCATCAACTTGCCGGAATATTTGCCACTGACTGGGGTCAGACTTGCCTAACAAAAAAAGGTGAAACAAGAATTTAGAAAAATATAAAAAAGGTTGTTAGAATACTTGGTAAATATATTAAGAAAGAGATGAAAGTGACAGATATTTCAACAGATGAAGCACACGACGAAGAAAGGTTGAAGAAGGGACGTGTGATTTCCATCTGAATTGAAATGTCAATTGAAAACAGAAAGTCGCTAAGAATGCAAGGAATGAGTTATGCATACTTCGAAAGCGGAATATTTTTATGAAGATGCAGTATAATGACCGGAGAAGGGATCCATCGGTGGGAAATAGCGAATAAAGCTAAAGAGTGAATGGAAAAAGAACGAAAGAGGAAATAGAAGGGATATCTGGAATGCCCCACCGTGATTTCTTTGGAATGACTCGAGACACAAGGGAATGACTTCGACATTACTTTCCTCTGATTTCCCCTTGCGTTTTATTATAGTGTAATCAGAGGGTTAATGGTCTGAGATATTGCTCTTACATTCCACACATATCCCAGATGGATATATTGTTCATTAATTTCAAAATCAGTGCTGCATGCCAGTGCACCTCACGCAGTGCACTGTAGGCATTACTGAAGGGTCTTTGCAGCAATCTCTTCGGCCTTCAGATGCAACCCCAGTCATTCTTTTTACTGTACCTCTGTTCATATTCTCTTTCTTATGCCTTTCTATCCAGCATTTCATATCAGTTGTTTCAAAGTGCAACTTTCAAGGTTTTCCTGTTGGACCTGTCAAACCTTTCTATTCTCAACTTCCCTTTCAGCGATAATTGGCCTCATAGGTCCCAGCGGTTGGCTTTTGGCCTAAATTTATATGCTATTCCGCAGTGCTGCTTGCCCTAATAAGAAATATATCAGCTCTATCATTGGTATTATTATATATTCTTGACATAAGGTTCTTTCCTTTACAGTTTGTTTGCAGATTCCCTTATTGCCTCTCCACTATTATCAATCTTTTGTGTCTTCAAGTTATAGGCTATAGATGTAGTTAAATGCATATCTCGTGTATCGCAAGGAAACACACGATCAACTATATCCTTTTATAAAAAAACAAAGGGAAGGAATAATACTTCAACTTTGGTTAAAAAATAACAGGGAGAAAAAAAAAATAAAAAAAGGGACCTTTCACGGGTTAGCTGTTGAAAAATCAAACCAAACACCCAAAGAGACACAAATATACTATATACATACACTCTATATAATATATATATATATATATATATATATATATATATATATATATATATATATATATGGATAACTTGATCACGAAGTATATAAAAACGTGATGCTATATATAAATACAGGTTTTTGCCACGAAGGAAAAAAATGAAAAAAAGTAGATAGCCAAGCACTTTCGGTCTAGTTCGACCCTGCCAGAGTGAGGGTCGAACTAAACCGAAAGTGCTTGGCTATCTCGCTTTTGCATTTTTTTTCCTTCGTGGCAAAAACCTTTATTTATACATAGCATCACGTTTTATATACTTCGTGATCAAGTTATATTATCACGCAGTTTTGATATAAGACTTGACCTGTGTTTGTAATTTGAGAAAAATATAAACATTTTTAGAATGGCACAACGAGGCTTTTTGGCGAGAGACATGTGGCCACACGGAAACGTGGAGAGAGAGAGAGAGAGAGAGAGAGAGAGAGAGAGAGAGATCACTAGGCACTGATTTATGCCCATGATTTAAAATTCTTGTAGTTGCAGAATTTTTCTTGGTGATAGTTGCACGTATTGCTTATTGTGTTTCCAATAAATTCCTTCTAATGTTTTATTTTCATACTAACCTGCCGATAAATCCCACAGGTTATAATCATTATAGCGTAAATATTTCAAGAGGCCTTATTACAAAAGTCACGAACCTCATTAGCAAAACAAACTCGTTTGATTAGTTAGAGAGAACTAATTAAAGGAACTTGGACAAAATTTCAGCGGTGAATATCTAATGAGATGCGTCAAACAACTGTGATATATTGTCCATATCATGCTTGAAACGACGCATAAACCAGGAGGATCAAACATTGTTCAATGATGAATTGATATTACCATGATAACTGGAAATCAACAAAAATTTGAAAATCAGTCTTGTTATGTTTCAATATAAGAGTAAAAGACAAGGGCCATTTCCTCGTCAGCGACCATTAACGTTGATGCGAAAACGATGTTAGGCAGCAACATCGTACACGAGCAAACATTCTCTCTCTCTCTCTCTCTCTCTCTCTCTCTCTCTCTCCACGTGTCCTTGTGGTATTATCTCCCTCGCTAAAAAGCTTTGTTATGCCATTCTAAAATTCTGTTTCAATTTTTCTCAAATTACAAATACAGGTCAAATCTTATCGCAAAACTGCGTGAATGGTTTAAAAAAAAAGGGTTCATTAACCAGTTCTTTCGATTGGATATTTATGTGTGCGCCAACATATTCACCTGGTTATGTGATGAAAGGTGTATGACATCAGTCATTTTTCCCTAAACTTCTTCTGCTGATGCTATCTTTTTGGCGTCGCTGAAGTCTGCAAAGGTTTGCCTCGTTTTTATGGGCTAAGAAATACTAGGATTGAAGTTCCTTCAATGTACATGATGCCTACTCATAACGTTATAAAATATATATATATATATATGATATATATATATATATATATAATATATATATATATATGTATACATATATATATATGTATATATATATAATATATATATATATATATATATATATATATATATATATATATATATATATATATATATAAGCCAAAAGAATAAGTAACATCAGATCTTACCCCGTAGAATGATATTGCCGTCAGTGCACCTCACGTGGCGTAATGTAGGCATTAGTCAAGGTTCTTTGCAGCGTCCCTTTGGCCCCTAGCTACAACCCCTTTCATTCCTTTTGTTGTAACCTCCGTTCATATTCTCCGTCTTCCATCTCACCCTCCGCCCTCCCCTAAAAATTGATTCATAGTGCAACTGCGAGGTTTTCCTCCTGTTACACTCTTCAAACCTTCTTACTGCCAATTTCCGTTTCAGCGCTGAATGACCTCATAGGTCCCAGCGCTTGGCGTTTGGCCTAAATTCTATATTCTATTCTTTGATTAGATCTTATTGAGGAGGCAGACAAACGGAAGGATCTATTGATTTTAGAAGACTATTCTAAACATATAGATAGATAGATGGATTGACAGACAGATAAATTGTAGAAAGATAGATATTTAGATAGATAGATAGATATTTAGATAGATAGATATGTAGATAGATATTCTGATTGATAGATATGTAGATAGATATATTGAGAGATAGTTATATTGACAGATATTCAGATAGATAGACATATAGATAGATATTCTGATTGATAGATATGTAGATATATATGTAGAGAGATAGATACATAAATAGATATTCAGATAGATAGATATTTTGATTGATAGATATGTAGATAGATGTGTAGAGAGATAGATATATAGACAGATATTTAGACAAATAGATAATATAGGTAGATATGCAGATAGATAGATATATAAATAGATAATTAGATAGATAAACTTTAACACAACTCTCCTCATCTTGTAAAGGAATACTCCTAGATACGTGAATAGATTCCTGTATATGAAGATATTTCTTCTTCTTCTTCTTCTTCTTCTTCTTCTTCTTATCTCGAAAAAGGAAGAACCGGAGAGGACGCGTAATCTTAGAAGAGACCTTCCTTATGAGTATGTTCCTTTCCGTCGGCACAGAATTACTGTCCTCTTAATTGCTCGAGTTTTCCGATCTTTATTCCTGTCATTATCGAGGCCATTACTTCCTTGGGACCCAATTAGCTTCGTTTCTATTCTTATTTTTGGATTTTTTTATTTTTTGCTTTCTTCTTGGGTGCTGTTACCTAAGCACTGAGCCTGATTCATTTCAGCTTTTACTGTTATTGTTATTAACCTGCTCCGAATTCCTTTTAGTTATGATGTGGTTGCCTCCAGTTTTGTATCATTGAAGAGAAATTATGAAATATTTTTGTTTACCTAATTTTGCTTTTTCATCATGATCATCAAGAGCTTTATTTTTCGTTTATCAACCATTTTGCTCACATTATTCATTCAAAATTGTGATCCACTTCCCGTTTCATTCACTTATTTTCTTTTGCAAATCATTTGCATTTCATTCAGCCGTTCGTTCATCCAAAAAAATTGAATGCTGATTTTTTCGGGAATTTTTCATTCGGGTGAATTATGTCATGCAGTGTATATCTCAGTTACGGAGAGAATTAAAGAAAAAAAGTCAAGTTTTCGCTCTACAATACGGCTGTGTTTTTAGAGGCTGCTCACATTGCTTCGAAAAGTTTCTATGACTTTATGGCCGCCGAGCTGGAATAAGGGCTAATCAGGGGAAGAGGATATATAAAGTAATAATAATACTAATAATTACTTTATACCTCTTTATTCCGAATAAGTATAAAGAATATCAAAACTAACATCATAATCTTAATGCACTACCCACACCCTCAAAGCGATTCCATCTCATCATAGTTTGAAATAGTTCCTTGGAATTGAATAAAACTCAAGTGGGTCATAGCAATACTGGGCGTTTTTACGGGGTAAAGGGTCAAGCTCTGAAATGCCATTTCACTGAACATAAAGTTCGCGCTTTTGACTACTAGAGAGCCAAGGGAATGCAAGAGAGAGAGATGAGAGAGAAAGGAGAATTAGGCTAATTGTTCTTAATGCCTTTTAAAGATTCCTTTTCTGCTAACAACTCGTCTAAAAAAAATATTGTCCATAGATTTTTCGGCTGAAAGACATCAGATGAATATTTTGCACAGCTATTTCAAAGGGGTACGTTCTCTTCTGACTCTGCGTGACCTTTCATAATCATCCTTTAAAAAAGAGCATTACTATGTGCAAAGTTATCCCTACATTTAATACTAAAAGCCAGGAGAAGTACAGAACATTATCTATGATCCAAGTACCTAGGAAGCCTAACAAATAGCACATCATTTTTGCTGTTTTAATGGAGGACATTTAACTAACATTCGTATGCATATGATACTCAACAAAAGTTCTTATGCATATCAAAATAAAAAATGAAATGTTGATAGCGATAAAATAACACTAACATTTTGTACCATGTATAACCAGCCTTTGTTTATATACTGTTAGGGCAGACGGACAAGGCGATAGTTAAAAAGCACTAAGGACTTTTTTCAGTCCATGAAGATCTGCTCTGCTTAATGCAATTCGACAGATTATTTTCATCGCTGTTAGAAAAAAAACTATCATAAAATGAAATGCATTTTATCTGTTATTAAAGCATCCCTGAAACGTTTATAGTGAACGCAAAAAAATTGGTATTCGCCAAACCATGAAGGACTCGCAATGAAAATAACTGATGACAGCAGCTATAAAAGTCCTCTCTCTCTCTCTCTCTCTCTCTCTCTCTCTCTCTCTCTCTCTCTCGGACTGAAGTTCAGCAGGAAAATGAGGTTCCCTTTTTTCAAAAATTGTTATCAACCTCAGGAGTATGACAAACAAAAAACCACTTAGAGCAGGATTGGTTAGGATTAGTGTTTATGTACATCATCACTGATTCTCTCTCTCTCTCTCTCTCTCTCTCTCTCTCTCTCTCTCTCTCTCTCTCTCTCTCTGTGAAAATTAATGTATAGACGATTCATTTTCCAAAGGTCGACATTAATTTACCATTTCCGTTAGAATGGATTTACTCTGTCTAGAATCATTAATCAAATTAGTCATTTTTGTCCTCCATCAAAAATATTTCAGTTCATAACTCTTACAAAGTGTGCCCTAAAAAAATAGATTTGAGTTATATATAGAAGACTAGGCGTCCACACAATATCTATATATATTTGTTTCTGGTATTTTAAAGCAATATGAGTTTTCGCCAATTTCAAATTCTGTCAGTACCTTATCTATCTATTCATTCATTTATTTCCTTACGTGTTTATTGAGAGACAAACAGACAGACAGACAGACAGACAGACAGATTTTATACAGTATAATTCAGAAATCAGTAGGGTCAGACCCAGCTTGTAAGAACTGATTAGTCTTTCCGGTAGTCAGGTACTTAGTTGTCAACTGTTCCTCCAGTGCTGGGATGAGGAAGGTAACTAACCCCTTTCCAGGGAACTCATCAACATTTGCAACTCTAATTAGTATCGTTTTTTAATACTTTTTACTTGTACACAATTTTTTAACCTACTGCATTTTAGATGCGATGCATGAATGCTGAAGAGTAAGTGTTTCAAAACAAAATTTTCATTGCGTTTCTTTTCACTTCAATAAAAGTCCTCCTCGGTGGTCTAATCTTGTTAGTCTCTGGCCAGAGTATTCTTAAAATTAGTCAGTCAATCAAGTGGTGTCTTTGTTAGTTCATGAAGTAAATCATTTGAATCCGTTGAACATAGAAGCTGAAAAAATAGCGTCATATGTTTATATCGTAAGGAGAAGAAGGAAAATGAGAGGGAATATGCTTGGCTAAATTTAAAAAGAGTCTGTTCCCTCCTAGAGAGGAATGTCAGGATCAAGTTCCCCTCTTTCACCAATAAGCTTTCTTATATACTCGATTTACCTCATAACCCAGTTGTACGTAGTAATATGATATGAGTTTTATCAGCCTTATCAGCTTCATCTCTCTCTCTCTCTCTCTCTCTCTCTCTCTCTCTCTCTCTCTCTCTCGTTCCATTCCTAGATCATCATCATGTCCCTTCAGTAGGGCATCTATCGTAAGATGAATTTTCTCTCTCTCTCTCTCTCTCTCTCTCTCTCTCTCTCTCTCTCTCTCTCTCTTGCTTTCTTAAGCCAAACGTTCAGACCTAACAACTCTTCCGAGTTTCTTTCGTCTTTAAATTTTGCTTTAAAAAATATATATGAAAAATGAGCAAAGAGCCATTGTCTTTCGGCTGCCTTCCACTTTTATCAAGTCCTTTTTATTTTCGGGACTCTGTTCTTAACAGCACCATCTAATTTGCATGAAAGAATGGGATGATGACGCTTCACATCCTATCATGAAAATAAAGAGGAAAACGTCGCTTAATATTCTCTCTTCGTTCTCTTATTACTCACTGAAGCAACGTCCTCAATTTAGGTCTTTTTTCGTGAAAAGAAAAGTATGACTAATGATCCGTTTGATTTCGTAGTAATATTAGCATGTATTATGTTTGTTTGCGTACTTAAGGATTCTTGTGATATTTATTTAAATGTAAATTAACATATGAACAAGTAGAAAATGTGCCGAAGTTTTTTCGGCGCAATCGAGTTTCCTGTACAGCGTATAATCAAGGCATCCGAAAATATATCTAACTTTCGGTAGTCTCGCTGTAATGATATATGAGCTGCAACATAATATTATGAGACCCTCAGCCGGGCATGGTGGTCTGTGTTGTCACCAGATGTACTGTCATGGTTAACTCTAACCTTAAATAAAATGTAAAAAAAAAAAAACTACGGAGGTCAGAGGGCTGCAATTTGGTATGCTTGATGATTGCAGAATGGATGCTCAACATATCAATTTGCAGCCCTCTAGCCGTAGTAGTTTTTAAGATCTGAGGGCGGATAGAAAAAGTGCGGACTGACAGACAAAGCCGTCTCATTGATTTTCTTTAACAGAAAACTAAAACCCAAACCTTTCTCACGGAAACACTGTCCTTTAGCCAGTCATCAGATTCAAGTAATGTCTCTCAGTATTCACACAATAATACGCCAAGCGCGCTCATATAAAAAGAATGGGAAGGGAAATAAATATTTGAAATCAGACGCAGGTTCATTTCCGTAGTCCTCGTGTTCGTTTAATTAAATGTTCAATTTTTATAACACCTTGAAGAAAAAAATGCTGCCACGTGTAGTTTTTTCTTGTTGTGTCGTCAGGTACTGTGGCAGTGCAGAGACTCTGGGAAGAGGAAATGACTTTTTAATTGGATTATCTCGTGGAATAGATGCTGCAGCGTTGTCAAGAAATGTATCACTTTCCATATTTGTTTTTTAACTTCCAGTTGCGCTGCGATTTACCACGAAGGAAAAATAAAATAGAAATGGATAATGAAAAGCCTTTGATGAAAAAAAAGAGGAAAGAAGATAGGTGAAACAAGAAGAATTTTATTTGATTTTATGAAATGTTGGAGGGAGTTAGAGTGGCTGAACAGCAAGATAAAAAGATTCGGAAAATAAAGATGAATTAAAGATTATAAGAAGAAATAGTTAGATTTTTTATACAGCAACAGGAGGAGAAAAACTAGCTAAAGTCCGAAAGCACACTGTAAACACCCTTTAATATTGCCTATAAGACAAAACGTGACGTTAATCAAACAACCACTACATCTATACTTCGTTAGACTCAGGTGTAGTAGTTGATAGAGAGGTTTTTTTAACCTGTTTCATGGGCAATACTTAATGATGGGATTAATATCTAAACATCTGTAGGACTCAGTTTATTAAGCATAACCAGCGATTTCAAACGGAAGAAGACACATTGTATAATTTTAAATGATTTTGTATACTTTTAAACAGAATCGTTTAGATACTTGTCAGTGCTTTTCTGCTTCATTTTCCTCAAAGAAGCTTAAAGAGGACTTTTGTGTTCTTCTGCTATTACTGAGTGTTATCCTGTATCACTTAAGACAGAGTCGGGGTGTGGATCCAATAAGAATAAATCATAGTAGTTATATACTGATCAAAACGTGATCATGGAATATAATATATTACAATTCAAGATGTTTTTGAAAAGCTAGAGCCAGTTTGGTTCTCGAAATCGATCAGGTGTCGTGGTCAATTCTGTAAAGCAATAGACTTTGAAAGATTTTAAAGCAGTTACACCACTAGGAATGAAATGGAAGAGAAATTAAAAGAAAACCTCGAAATATTGGTGCAATCATTATTATCATTATCATACTTCCCAACCCTTATAAAACTAGCCAGAAAAATATGATACGAAACGAAGGATAAAAACTGGAAGAAAACTCTGCTCAGTCCACTGTGAAAGACAGACTGCAGTTGATAATCCCCCACGAGTAACCATTACCTGAGGCTTAGAACCAATCCACGTTTTGCGAGAACTCTCGAAAAAGAAAATGCTCTTGGAAAACAAAAACAAAATAAAAAAGGAGAGAAAATGGTCTTTCAAGGACACAGAAAAGGGATCTTTCATAGATAGCGATTCCCAAGGGTTTTAATCCGGTATGTAGCCACCTGTGCGGCGTGTTTAGTACAAGCTCGTTGGGGATTACCGTCAAAAACATAAACAAAAGACTGTAAATATCGTGAAAGTAATTCCCCCAAAGAAATTTTATTCCTCGATAACGACCCCCGAAAACCCTTGGGGGATAGTAACCCCCAAGGGTTTAAAGGGGTCGAAAACCCCTGGGGGTAACCCCGAAAACTCTTGGGGGATAGTGAACCCCAAGGGTTTTAGGGGGTGGGTCGAAACCCTTGGGGGTCACTATCAGCAAAAGATCCCAGAAACGGAATAACGAGTGGAAACCTTTAAGTAAACTCTACACAACAAAACACTCGGGAAACTTAACCCGAGACTGAAGAGAATGGAAAAAGAAAGTTATGGCCTCTAAAGAGAGTAAAAGAAAGCGAGAGGAAAGAGGAAGGTGAGGAGAAACAGGAAGACCTGGCTTTCAAGTTCAGTTAATGGGTTGCAATTACGTCTAGTTCAAGCGGAATTTTACCCCCCGAGAGGCGAGCAATTGCTGCATATTCCTGCTCGCAATGACAGTTCTTGCAGCGTCTTGATAATCGTTAGACTGAGGGCATGGTAAAAACAGCGCCTTCAGATATAAGTTTACAGAGAAAAAAAGGTTTTTTTTTTTTTAAATTCGTTTTTTTGTTAATGAGAGAGAGAGAAAGAGAGAGAGAGAGAGAAGTTGGGGGGGGGGGGGGGTGGGGGGTGGGGGGGTGGGGAATAACGCTGTTAATGCCACTCCCAGCAGTGAGTGAATTGAGACCCCCTAAGTTTTGGTCCTTGATTCATTTTCCCACATTCGTCAGAAAACCGTGAGAAAGGAAATGCGTCAAGACCTGCTCTACCTTTGGGTGACCGGTCAGTTAGTGCTATGGAGAGGTTTTGTGGAGATGGGGGAACGGACTTTAGTTTTGCGTAAAGGAAAAGTCAATTTGCATAAACAGAAGTTAAACCAAAATTTCTTTAAAGTTCAAAGCGATCATAGTATCCCCAAAGATTAAGAAAATTTTTCCCGGTGTCTGACTTCGGGTTGCAACCTCTTATCAAGTATTTTCTCTCTCGCTATGAAAATTCCAGAAATATCTCAAGGATTTTGGATTCTTAGTACGGACGGTAGATTCCAGCAAGGGGTCCGTCCCTTGAGGAGCCAGCCAAGGATTCCGGAAGGCTTTGTTTTTCCATAAAAGGAGACGCGAGATGACTAGACAATAGTAAACCTCGGGGAGGGAAAAGGTTGTTCAAAATAAAATAAAAAAAAAAAAAAAAGACAGTGAAACTCTTACTGCGGTAAACCAGAAGGGGAAAAAAGAAGGGACCTTCGCTCTCACAGTAGTTTTAACTCTCTCTCTCTCTCTCTCTCCATGTATATATATATATATATATATATATATATATATATATATATATATATATATATATATATATATATATATGTTGTGTGTGTGTGTGTGTATATATATATATATATATATATATATATATATATATATATATATATATATATATATATATATATCTATAGCTATATATATATATATATATATATATATATATATATATATATATATATATATATATATATATATATATACCAGGAACAATACCAGCTCTTAAACCAAAGGCAACCCCGGCCCGAACTGATGACGGAAACTACGCCTACGGAATAATACCGGCACTGACGACGACCCCTGCTTGACCTGAACCTGATATCCTGTTCTAATAAAAGATTCCTTCGGCATTTACAATTTTTTGAAATTCCTAATATGAATATTGGCCAGTTGTAAGGAATTGTAAGGAAAATAGAAAATACGATATATAAAATCAACTCGCTTAATTCTGCCATCCTTTTCAACAGCATTTGCCTAAAAGAGGGTCTTCTACCAAAATAATAATAATAATAATACTTTTTACTTAAAGCGCTTTCTTGCCACAACTAAATCTAAAAAGAAATTTTCAACTTGTGATATTTTCCACCTCCCTGGATACCTTCGAAAAAATTCATTACAACTATCTTTATTGAGGTACTATTTCATTCGACGTAAACTGATAAAAGCTACTGTAACCTTTTCATCTACAAAAACTCTTTGTACCTTTGACTCGCTTCCGATTCTTTTTTTTTTTTTTTTTTTTTTTTGTTTTTTTTTTTTTTTTTTTTTTTTTGCTTACTCTGGGAGTAAGCCCGAAAACTACTTTGTTGTTTTGTTGCTGTTGTTGATTTTGTTGTTTTTGTTCTTTTTATTGTTATTGTTCTTGCTGTTGTTGTTATGTTGTTGTTGTTGTTGTTGTTCATGTTGGGGAATAGGGGTTAAGGAAGCCCTATGGAAAAGCCGATGAAGGTCTGAAAAAGGTGTTTTCGCGTTGAATTAAAGATACAGGAATTTCAGGATAAGATCATTATGATTTAATTATTAGAATGAAAATCCAAAAAATCAATAATGTGCTTGTTAAACAATTTAGAAAAATTATTTTAATAAAATATAACGTATTTATTGTCTTTTTCGTTGGTGAAACAACGCTCTAGATTTTAGCACTCGTCACGAGTAAGCTGGAGGTCAGAACACGCATTGTTTGATCTTATTTCATTGAAACCGGAGACGAATCTCACTGGAGGAGGTGACATATCTCTGTCATAGAGCTGACGAGTTTTGATTAATCACCTAGAATATGAATGGATCCTCAACAAGGGAAATGGGAGTTTTGAAATATGATCCACGTGAATAAATTACTGTTCCCCGTTTCACAAATAAAATCGTCGTTTCTGATTTAGGCCAAATATTGCTCTGGGTGCTTCCAGAAAGAGTTATTTCCCGTTTCGTATGAGGTCAGGGACGTTCGAATTCTCAAGAAATTTCAGACACTGATGATATGATTCGTGCATATTGAGGGAAAGCCTTTAAATGCACGGGAGATTGAGTGCCATTATGTTGGTCATGAATTTTCCTGTGGTATTCGCTTATATATATATATATATGTGTGTGTGTGTGTGTGTGTGTGTGTGTGTGTGTGTGTGTGTGTGTAAAGTATAAAAGGAAATTTGATTGCATTGATTCTAGCAGTTTCTCTCAGCAGGAACAAACTATCGACACTCACCCCGATTTTCCCTCGAATCGAGAAGCGATGAAAAGAACTGACGCATTTTTTTTTTCTTTCTATTCCATGATGCTGTCATTTTTCAGCAGCACAGCAATCCTAACCTTTTCATCAGAAATTCACTCGTCGACAAAATCTCTTATTGTTTTTCAGTTTCCACCCTCCACAGCAACGCCAGTCAGTCGTGAAGGTACAAAATCACCTCCTCTGAAAGTGCTTTTGGTTCTCTCTCTCTCTCTCTCTCTCTCTCTCTCTAAGCAACAGCATCTTGCGCCAGGAAGGAAACGCAAAATCTCTCTAAGCATTCTTTACCATCCCTCGTAACTGTTTCCTAGTAATCTGTTTCACCTTTTGTACAGCAAACACAGGTTTCCCTTTCCCGAATTTTTGCGGATAATGAAGCCTCTTGCTACCGAGCCAAGCATATAAAATCCCTTAGAAGTGATCCTCGAATATAAATGGCTAA
>NC_061094.1:50436405-50441405 GCF_015104395.2 Macrobrachium nipponense
ATTAATATCACGATTAAGGCAGTGTACTTTTTTATTCTTAAAGCCTGTAATAAGCTTCCCATGCGCCCTAAACAAAAAAACAAAAAAAAAAGGATTAAAAAGACTTACTAAGTGAATTATTCATTTTCAGTTTTCCTGGCCAACCTCTGCTTGCAGTTTTCCCTCGCGAGCAAAGTTCTGATTGCGAAGAGATTGTTTGTCTCCTGGGGCTTAACTTTGCACTAACTTAGGTGAATTGGACCTCTTCGGCCCCTTTTTCTCCTGGTTTTTTTTCTTTTTCTTTTTTATTTTTTTTTTTACCTCTTCACAAGGGTTAAAGATCATAAGAAATCTTGAACATTTCGGTGACCTCTTATGATTGCTGTGGTCATCTTCAGTCAAGTCTTTATAGTCTTCTCTCTTCATTCGTCCGTCTGTCTGCCTATCTTCAAGTCTTTTTTAGTTTTCTGTAAAATAAAACTATTGTGATGGCTTTGTTTGTCCGTCCGCCCTTTTTTTTCTTCTTCTTCTTCTCTTTTCGTCCGCCCTCAGCTCTTTAAAACTACTGTAGGCTAGAGTGGGCCTATACAAATTGGTAAGTTTGATCCATCTACCTTCCACTCATCAAACATGCCAAATTGCAACCCTCTAGCCTCAGATGTTTTAATTTTATTTAAGGTTACTTTACTCTGTTCAATACTGTTTCTTTTTATTCTTTAAGTATTGGTATATGCTTCCACAACAAAGATGATTATTAATGAAATTAATATTCATCCCTACTGAGGAAGTTTGAAGAAAATACCTTTCAGTATAATTAACAATTAAGTTATTCAGTTTAATAAAACGCAAGGCATTATTCTTATTATTATTATTGTTATTATTATTATTATTATTATTATTATTATTATTATTATTATTATTATTATTATTATTATTGTTGTTGTTCTTTTTGTTGTTGTTGCTATCATTATTATTATTATTCTTGCTCTTATTATTATTTTATTATTATTATTGCACTTATTATTATTATCAATTATCATTTCATATCATTACTATTATTATATTATTATTATATTATTATTATTATTATTATTATTATTATTATTATTATCATTATTGCTGTTGTTGTTGTTGTTTTTGTTGCAATTCAGAACCAATCAACACCGTTCCCCGTGTCCTGCGTTCCTCGACGATGTATATACGTAATTCACCATCGTGATATTAATCGAAGTAACCTTTAAAAAACTACAGATTATGATTAATTGATCTCACGACTAATGAAGCTTGTGATTAGTAGCCGAGGTGGAATGAGTAGAAGATTGATTAACGGCTACTCATCAGTGGAAGTGATGTGATTGGCATCATTTTCCACGCTAATGGCATTCCACCCTTCTGGGGTAGGGTATCTGTAAGAATCTCTCAGAATAAATTAATTATTGGGATTTTTGTGGCGTCACGAAATTCTTAAAGAAATTTGTTCAGTGATTTATTTAAAATCGTAACCCAATTCAGACATTCAAAGCATTTACCTTTGTAGCTTTTAAACGAAAGTTCTTATTCCTATGTCATGAGGATTGATGCTTATATGTCACAGTCCTAAATATTGTTATGTTGTTTACGAAATCGTTTCTTTGTACGGTAAAAGAAGAATTCTGAAGTGTTGGCCATGTTCAGTATAAAAGCTCCGACTGATATTATCGGAGAAAGAGAGAGAGAGAGAGAGAGAGAGAGAGAGAGAGAGACTAATTTCCTGCATGAGTGTAACGTCCATCAGAATCGATTATTGAGAACATTAACCAATTGGCTGACAATTCTCAAAGAAATATTACGGTTTCGGAACAATTTATTGTAATTCCAATGAATTTTGCTTTAAACAAGTTGTTCTTAGGTATGTGACGTTTGCGTCTTTCAACCAAGATCAAAATTCAGTCGTAGATTTGAAAGTGGATGTGGTTGGTTCCTGAGATTTTTCATAATTAATCTGAACGCTCTCATGTCTAATGGATTATACTTCTCTACCGATTATCCTATGTCTCTCTCTCTCTCTCTCTCTCTCTCTCTCTCTCTCTCTCTCTCTCTCTCTCTCTCCTTAGCTGCTATATATGTATATATGTATGTGTGTGAAATATCTATTTATATATATATATATATATATTATATATATTAATATATATATATATATATATATATATATATATATATAGACATCGCATGAAGCTATTTGATGTGAGCAGTTCCTGGTATCTTAATTAAAAGATATTTGTTCCCATTTCCTCAAAGTTTACGTGATTTTTGAAGTTGGCTGATTTACAGAAAAAAAGGAATATAGTGTTTCCTCTCCAAGTTACGACATATCAGTCATCGATTTCCAAATGGTAAACTGAAAGAGAAAATCATCTTTTCCAAAATATTCCTAAGATGGTTCAAAATAATTATGTCGACGCGGTTGCAGAATAAAAGCCTATAGTGGGTGGGTGATGGAGGAAGAAAATTAACGCTGACAAAACTCATCCTAAAAAGAAATCTGCTAATACACTCCCTCTCTCCGTATCTCTTTTCTCCGAACTTTTGAAAAATGGCCGCCGTAAGACACAACAGCAGGTGCATCAAGCGGTAGGCCTAATGCCTCCACTCCAAAAGGGCCTTGGGCTCAATGATGTGATAATAACAGCTCTTGAGCTACCACTAGTACTGCTAGTGATAGTAGCAGCATTTGTTAGAAGTCGTATAGTGATAACAATAGTCTTTTATTATGACTCCTCGAAAAAAAAACAGCTTTATACGACATACTTGACCTTTTCTGTCTTCCTTTTCGAAGGAGGCGAAAGGATTACTAGAACGGATAGAAAGGAAATTCTGCGCTTAATAATATCTCCATCATATCGAGGGTGGTTCTCTTTCTAAGGTTATGAACGCCATGTTTAACTATTGCAGAAATAGAAAGCAAACCATACTTGATATGAGGGAGATATTAAGAGCAAGAGTTTCTATATATATATATTATATATATATATATATATATATATATATATATATATATATATATATATATATATATATAATCACAGTAGATGCACGTGACTTCGTTGAATAAGCGAATATCACAGGAAAATGTGAGGCAGAAATCCAAGCGCCTTCGTTTTTACTGATACTGTCAATGTCTAGTAAGACGAAAGCGCTTGGATTTCTCCTATCATTTTCCTGTGGTATTCGCTTATATATATATATATATAGTATATATATATATATATATATATATATATATATATATATGCATTATATAATGACGCCGGGCAGACAGCTACACATTCCAACAGGGGTTCCAGCAAGACAACAGCTCACATAATTCATTTCTTGAAACCTTTCGTGCCCCAAGAATAATAAAATTTTAATTCTAGACTGATGATGTGCCAATGTCTGGGGGCATAAATCGTTTCAATAAATTAATCATGTGAGCTGTTGTCTTGCTGGAACCACTGTTGGAAGACTATATATATGATATATATATATATATATATATATATATATATATATATATATATATACATATATAATATATATATATATATATATAATATATATATATTATATATATATATATTATATATATATTATAGTATATATGTACATATATTTAGAGACTCATCTCTTCATTTTGCCCCCATCATTTTTTCCATCCTCCTGTCCCTCACTCACTTGTTTCCTTCCCATCAATTTTTCTTAGAAGGGTTTTTCATTTACACCTCGTCATCCTCCCTACTTTCCTTCATAGCAGACCACTGCCCAACTGAGGACCACGAAAACGACTCTTGGGAAGCGATCCATTTCTCTCGACTTCGCTGCGGATTCTCAGCTCCAGAGATTCTCTCTCTCTCTCCCTCGAGGTGATCAAAATTCAAATTCGATTTCCTCTCCGCTGGGAGTCTGCGCGCTTCCAGAGCCTCTGTCACAACGACAAGGCTGAAGGATGTCGTGTATTGAGTACCTCCCACCCAACTGTCGACATGAAACTGAAAAGATTAAACGAATTCAAAGACCACGGAAATGGATTTGTACTTACAGTCTAAAATGTTTCTCCTTCTTCCCTTCTCTCTCTCTCTCTCTCTCTCTCTCTTTATATACATATATATATACATATATATTATATATATATATATATATATATATATATATAATATATGATATATATACATATATATACTACGTATATACTACATATATATATGTATATATATAATATAATATATATATATAATCATATACTAATATATAATACATACACTATATGTGTGTATGTATGAATATATGTATTATATGTATACAAACACACAAGCATATATATCCGTATGTGTGTATGACCGAAAAACGAAAATATGAACCGTGATGAATATATAAATAAAGATAAATTCGGAAGGAGGCCTTCTCTGAGGACAGTAGCATTGAATATTATAGCTGTTTCAACGGCATTTAATTTATGTAGAATCTCAATTCTTCTTATTATCTTTTTCTCATCAGCATGTAGCTGGTGTATCAGGTTTCTAAAGACATATAAAGATTTCAGTCGTCTTAGGTTTATTTCCTCTGACGTGTCGACTGCATGTGCGCTGTCGACACGTTAGAGGAAATAAACCTAAGACAACTGAAATCTTTATATGTCCTTAAGAAACCTGATACACCAGCTACATGATGATGAGAAAAAGATAATAAGAAGAAATGAGAAGATTCTCTATAAAGTAAATGCCGTTGAAACACCTATAATAAAGATAAATTCCATATATATACATATACACATACATTATATACATATATATATATATACGTATATATATGTGTATATATAATATATATATATATATATATATATATATATCTATATATATAATATATATATCTATACAGTATAAATGTACGCGTGCTCGTGCTTTGCAACAATTGCATAAACCTCAACACCGCAATACCAGCAGAATAACAACTTGGATTGGGAATTCAAATTTCTGCTTTCGAGCTTCGTTACGAAATAT
>NC_061094.1:50451405-50458905 GCF_015104395.2 Macrobrachium nipponense
TCTCATCCTGAGAGCTGGTCCTCCTTCCTCCGTCAGGGGAGACGGGAGAATCACCAAGGATCCCGCCTGATAAAATCGGACCCGATCAAAGCCTGGTCTTCCAAACAGCTGCAAAAGACACAAGCCGATGTGAAGGATTCTGATCTGACTGATCACCAGTTGATGATGTTGTGTCATGTTCCAGAGGCATTGCGATCTTCTTGGCCCAGTCAATGGAGTTGATTGGAAGATGGGTGTGTGGGAGGTGGGGGGACCTCCCATTGCTGGTTGCTGCTGGGGGGAGCAGCAGTGAACACCCATCCTGCAGTCAAGCCTATCGAATGGGCCCAGAAGATTGCAGCTCCTCTGGAACACAACGCAGCAGTGTCCATCACCAGAAGGAAGACATCTGCTAGAATAGGTCTAGATATCCAACTATTTGCCCGCTTTGACAGAGAACTTATATTAGAAGTCTTCATCAAGGGACAGAGCATACTCGAAGGAATCATTCCTTCTTTCTGCAGAGCTGGTCTTCTAGATTATTCCAACTAATTGACCAGAAGGAAGACATCTGCTAGAATATGTCTAGATATCTGACTATTTGCCCGCTTTGACAAAGAACTTCTATTAGAATTCTTCATCATAGGACAGAGCATACTCGAAGGAAGTATTCCTTCTTTCTGCAGAGCCGGTCCCTCTGGAGGCCTTCTTGTGTCCCTCTGATGTCCTCCTGGTGTCCTTCTAGTGTCCTTCTGGCTTTCCTCTGGATGCCTTCTCTTATTGGGTGACTCCCGGGTCCGTTGACTCTCCTGAGAAAGTTCTTCCGCCTGACGAGATGGGGGGATCTCGCCAGCCGTTGACTCTCTCAGAGAGAGTTCGTCTGTGCGCCAAACAGCCGTTGACTCTCCCAGAGAAAGTTCTTCCGCCTGACGAGATGGGGGGATCTCACCAGCCGTTGACTCTCGCCGGGAGAGTGCGTCTGTCCACCGAACAGCCGTGGACTCTCGTTGGGAGTGCTCCTAGTCCTCCCGCCTCTGAGCAGCCGTTGACTCTAGCCAGTGAGAGTTCCTCCGCCTGACGAGTTGGGGGAAACTTGCCAGCCGTTGACTCCCACTGGGAGAGTTCGTCCGCCTGCCAGGGGTGGGAAGGCACAGCTGTAGAAACTTTTCGAATGTTCTTCCTTCACCCTACCTCCACCATCTATTTGAGTACTTCTTGTCCTGTGACTCATTCCCAAATAGGTTAATCTTGTGGAGGCGGTTTTCTTGGGTGGTCAGGTCTGTCACACTGAGGGCTGGGACTCTGGCACGCATTGGGTTTCTTCACCTGCAGGGCGTGGGACTCTGGCATGCACAGGTTCTCACTGCAGGATGTGGGACTCTAACACGGACAGGTCCTTCACCTGCAGGACGTGGGACTCTGGCCCCTCAAATCCTTCAAATCCTTCACTGCAGGATGTGGGACTCTGGCACGGACAGGTCCTTCACCTGCAGGATGTGGGACTCTGGCACGGACAGGTCCTTCAATTGGAGGGCGTGGGACTCTGGGATAAAAAGCTAATTCAGTTGGAGGAGGCGGGACTTCGAGATGAGCAGGCACTTCAGGTTTAAGAGGCTGTGCATATGGATCATATGGATCATATGGATCATATGGATCATATACCTCGTACCACACTTCTTCCTTTTGTGCAGGAAGCCTATATCCAGGGTCAGGCATTCGTGTTGCCTGTTGGTTTAACTGATCATGCTGTTGTACAGGAAGCCCATATGTAGGGTTGGGCACTACGGTAGGCTGTTGGGTATAAGGATCATACACTATATCGTATGGACTTGGCAGTGGCAGACCTCCTGAAGCTAAGTAGGGTCCATACATCGAATCAAGCAAATCGTAAATATTTTGATTGGCAGGGGGATCAGGAGGAGGAGGAGTGGGCTCCTTGCCCTTCTTCTGCTGCTTCTTCTTTTCCCTCTTCTTTTTCCTCCTTACGGAGCATCTCTCCATCAAGTCCATGAATTCGTGTATGGTCCTGAGCCCAATCAGAATTTTTCTGATGAACAGATTGATCAACATTCTCTCGGACCCGGTCATTTCATCTGCTGATTTGGTCTCCTCCCATTCCCAGACCAGCTCCCACTCTCCCGACTCTTTTAGGTCAACAGGTCCCCCAGGAGGGCCAATCACTCCATCAGTTCCAAGACTTGAGACTGTCTTCCCTCCAAAATCGTCCTTTTGAGGGTATGAGTCCTTATCCTCCTTGGTCCTCGCTTCTTCTGCTTGAGCTAGAAGATCCACCAGTTCCTTGTTCTCTTTGCTCAATCTTTCCTCGACGGTTAAATGTCCTTCAATAGCTTTGTGAAGTTCATCAATTTCTTCCTTCAGGCTATCTATCTGGCTCCGATCCAGCCGAAGTCCTACTTGGGCTTCTCGCAAATCTTCTCGGGGGGCCAAGAGAAGCTCCTTCTCACGCTTCGTGTTCTCTCCTCTCTCGCTCGTGTCTTCTTTCAGCAACTCGAGCTCTCGCATGATGGTGTCCATCCGCGAGGTCTCTTTTTCTTGCATTATCTCCTGCCCTCCTGCGCGCGTCTCTTCAGAGGAGCCCATACGACCTTCCAATTCTTTCTCTTTACTTCTGCAACTCGAGGGCTCCTCTTCATTGATCCTCTGGTCGAACAATTTCTGAACAATCGCTATCAGTTGACCATTTTGCTTCCTTGTCTCCTTCATGTCGTCCACCAGACCTGCCACTATGACAGCCCCGGCAAGGAACGGAATAAAGCTTGTAAATCGTTGTAGTAAGTTTTTTCCACAGCACCTTTGGTGATGTGTCCACACAATGATAATATTTTACTAAAAAGATTCATCTTCGTGCCTTCAGTGTGAACCTCTCTCTAGCCCAAGTTTCGAAATATGCCCGCGGGATTCTCCGTCCTCGGCACCAGATGGATGACGTCACAAGTCCTCTTCGTCTCCAGACTGAAGACGTCACAAGTCCTTTCCCCTTTCCTTGAGGACACTCCCAAGGATTTCCGATGACTTCTGGGAATTGCTGGAAGCCCCTTCTTCGGTGGAGTGGTATTTGGCAGGAAGAGTGAGTCCGGAAAAGCAAAAATCTCTCGAAAGACGTAAAAAATGAAGAGAATTGAAATTCATAATTTGGAAATGAGGAAGTTTTACAGAAGAAATGAAGATTCGTTGAATTGTGAGGATGAGAATAAAACTTTTGCAAAGGGGCCTGAGAGAGGTGTACCAGATATCTCTCTCTCTCATGATGTTAAGGTTTGTTTGATGCTTACTACAATTATTTCCGTCTTTTGTAGCGACGATATCGCTATGGATTTCGAAAATCAAATGAGAAGAGAGGAAGGAAAATAATAAGAGAATAAGAAGTGAATAAAAAGAAGAAAAATGAAGAGGAGAATAAGCAAGTGAATAAAGAGAATAAGAAAGTGCCATAAGAAGAGAAGAAGAAAATAAATAAAAACAAAAAGGAGAAGAAATGAATGAGAAGGAGAAGAAGAAAATGAATAAGAAGGAGAATAAGGAAAGTGAAGAAGAGAATAAGGAATGAATAAAAAGAAGAAAATGAATAAGAGGAGAATAAGCAAGTGAATAAGAAGGAGAATAAGAAAGTGCATAAGAGAGAGAAGAAGAAAGGGAATAAGAAGTAGAATAAGAAAATAAAAAGGGCGAAATAAAGGAGAAGAAGAAGCCTATGAAGTTTTTGTTTTTACACTAAAAATTATCTGTTTTTTAATTCAGCGATTTTTTATTTTTTATTTTTTTACTTTTATTTATTTTTATTTCTTATATTTTTATTTATTTTTATATATTTTTATTTATTTGTTATCTCTATTCTTATTCATTTTATTTTATTTATGTTTATTTTGATTTTATTATTTTACTTTTTATTTATTATCTATTATTTATTTTTATTTACTTTTATTTATTTATTTTCTTTATTTATTTTATTCATTTTAATTTTTTTATTTATTTTTATTTTATATTTATATTTATCTATTTATTCATAATTAATTTAATTTTTATTTTATTTATTTATTTGTTTAATCTATTTTTATTTCTATTTTTTTTATTTATTTATTTATTTGTTTGTTTATTTACTCATTTATTTATTTATCTATCTATTTTGTAATTTACTTTATTTATCATTTTATATTTTTTTTATCTGGTATTCAATTTTAATTTACTTATTTTATTCAATATATTTTTTTATTTTTATGTAATTTAATTTATTTATTATTTTATTTCTATATTTTTTTTATTTATTTTTATAATTTTAATATTTTTCATTTTCTTTATTATATTTATTATTTATTTTTATTTCATTTCTCTTTATTTATTTTCAGTCTTGCTTTATTTATTTATTTATATTTGTTTATTTAACTTTATTTTCTATTTATTTATTATTTACTTCTATTTATTTCTTTATTGGTTTATTTATTTATTATTTTATTTAGTTATTTATTTATGTACCTTTATTTATTAATTTATTTATTCTATTTATTTATTTATTATTTTATCTATTTATTTATTTTTTATTATTTAGTTATCTTGATGTATTTTTTATTTGTTTTTTATTTTATTTTTCATTCATTTTTATTTAATTTTTATTCATATTTATTTATTTGTTTATTTATTTACTTATTTAATTTAATTAAATTTAATTTATTTATTTATTATTTAATTATATAATTATTTTTAATTTTTTATTTATTTATATTTTATTATTATGCATACTATTTCTATAATAATAACTTCATTTCATGTTTATTTTTATTATTATTATTTTACTTTTACTTATACTAACATTTATTATATTTTTATTTGTATTTTTTAATTTGAATTTACATCGATATTATTTCATTTATTTACCTCTATTCTTGAAGTAAACCATCTTTTAAACATGTTAAATTAAAAGTAATTGCTTCCTCAGCTGCAGTAATATTATGTAGGTCTATTTTCATAATGATGATTTTCTCATTATTGCTGAAACTGCTGAACAACCCACCAAAGTTTGGCACCTCTAAAATTGGCAATTGTGAAAGTGTCAATTTTAATTTTATTCAAAAGATGCCAGAAGCTGTAGTTAAATATTCGCTGTATAACCCGTAGAGTATTTCAGGGTTAAATTTTTATTCAAAGTCTTGATTCTGACTATTCCATGACACTACTTAAACACGCTAGTAAAGCGCCTATGGAGGTCATTTTCACATCCAGGGTGAAGATCTGTGTAAATATATTATATTTCAGTCTTTACAGATAAACTATGATATAGTCATCGAAGCCATTCTCTCTCTCTCTCCTGATACTTCTTAATCTTTTCCCTTCTACTCTGGTGTCCCATGGTATTGCAACATCAATGAGTAATACTTTCTTCTTAATGTTGTCAATCAATGTCACGTTTGGTCTATTACCCTTTGTGACCTGATACCATAGTCCCCGAGGATATTTGTTTAATCGTTTTCTGTCACTAAGATCCTCCCCATTAGTACTCTGATCGTCATCTTTGTTGTCAAAGAGGGAAGGCGGTCTTTTTAACTCTGTTGACCTTTTAACAGATAAATTAGGGTGTCTGGTGCTACATAAATCAGAAAAACATAAGGAAATGTTTAGATTTTCATTGATTTCCAAGAAATATTTCTGCACGTGACGTCATACATATAGTATGACGTCATCATCCGTTTAGTAAATTTCAATTACAACTAAAATTAATATTAAGCAAAGATTTCTTTGAAGAATTATAATTACAGTTGCCTTAAGAATGTGTCATGAATAACATTTCAATTGAATTACGATTACTATAAGCCTGCCTTCATCGCACAGCCGCCCAAGTGTAAAGGGGGCGTGGCCTAGGCAGGCAAGAGATAACGACTTGCCGATTTCCATCACTTCAGATGCAACCACCTTACCTATGCCCACCTTTTGTATGACCAGCATGCGCCTGTGTAAGAGACTCTCCTACCACTCCCAGGTGGGAGCTATAAAGAACCACGTCCGCACCAAATATCAGGAGACTTCTCGTACAGATGTTCAGTAAGTACACAAAGAGGCTTCTGGGATTTTGAGTGGGGATGACGCTACCTCTCTCTGTAGATACCTTGGTTCTTGGAGGACTGTAGGATTAGTCTCGAGGTATGTAAGGGAAGGCGGGGGCCCTGGGACTATGAAAAGGGAGTAGGAGGAGGCTCAAAAACTTCTCTTAGTAGGACGGTGTAACATCCATAGTACAGCCAGTTCCAAAAGCTGTGTCGCCCCGCCAGGCCTGGCTCAGTGATCATGCCCTTCTTGCCCTGAAAGTGGCCCACGTTCAAACAACCGATGCATAGTTAGAGTAGTTCGAATGGCAGGAGGAGCGAAATTACGGTAATCAGCCAAAGAAATGCAATATTGAATGAAATATATTTAGACAAAGAAAGAAAGAGAAAGAGAGAGAGAGAGAGAGAGAGAGAGAGAGAGAGAGAGAGAGAGAGATGGGGAGCGAGTATAATAAGATACAAGAACGGTAACGAAAGAAATGCATATGTATAGGAGAGAGAGAGAGAGAGAGAGAGAGAGAGAGAGAGAGAGAGAGAGAGAGAGAGAGAACATTTATTCCTGTTTAGTTATTAATCTGGATCGATATATTTGAGACCATCTGCTTTAATAAATATGTTATCGTATGTATTTTGGAAAATAATTATGAAATCTTATCGCATCGTATTGTTTTCAATCGTTATCATATTGTCTATATAAAAAGCCTTAAATATTGTTGGAACTGACTATTCATATTACTATTATTAAGACGATATTATCCTCCATTTCATAATCCTATAAGCAACTGTATTCTCTCTCTCCTCCGTCTTTTATCACCTGGATCCACTATTTGAATTATGGTAAACGTTTGATATGTTATTTGGATGTGACCAAGGATCACAAAACCATAAATGGCTACTTTACCAACTTGGGCTTGGCTGCATCTGTTTTTGCCCTATAATTACCTGTACAACCAATAATATACGAATCTGGTCACACACATGTTACACACCAGGTTTTGTTACCGTGGGTTGCATGATTCATCAAAGCACCAATTTTCCAAGGATATTTTATTATTCCATGCTAAGAACACATTACTGGGTATACTAATCTAGTACAGGATTTGGATGCTATTATATTGCATGAAAAAATTATTAAATAACATGGGTAACGGGTAACAATTGAATTGAATTAGTTACATGAATATTTTATTGCATGTAAAAAAAATAAACTATACTTAATGTGCAACTTCATACTCCTTACTTTGCTGAACATCTGTACGAGAAGTCTCCTGATGTTTGGTGCGGACGTGGTTCTTTATAGCTCCCACCTGGGCGTGGTAGGAGAGTCTCATACAAAAGGTGGGCATAGGTAAGGTGGTTGCATCTGAAGTGATGGAAATCGGCAAATCGTTATCTCTTGCCTGCCTAGGCCACGCCCCCTTTGTCACCTGTCCCCCATCACCTTTAACCCCCACCTTGTTATTTCCTT
>NC_061094.1:50463905-50466405 GCF_015104395.2 Macrobrachium nipponense
TTATCAGACATAGATAGTAATGAAGCCCAATATTGTGCAGGCTATTAATGAAATTTTAAAAAATGGAGCAGCAGCAGGGCCTGATGGTGACTCTGCTATTTTTTTGTTAAAGAAAGTAGTTCATTCTATCGCAAAGCCCCTTGCAATATTATTAAGACAAAGTGTAGATACAGGCAAGATTTTATGATGAGCACAAATTAGCATATATTCCCCCGCCTACTTTCAAAAGAAAAATCAAGACTAGAGGCCAGTAATTATAGGCCTGTGAGTCTAACATCACATATTATGAAAGTGGTATGAAAGGGTAATGAAGAAAAATATTATGAAACTTTATTAATATTTTTTGTTTTTTAATATAGTACAACATAGTTTTGTGTATCCGGAAAAAGTTCACAAACCCAACAGTTAGTCCACCGTGAGAACATATACATATGAAAAAACGGAAAAGAAACAGATTTGTGGTATACTTGCAAAAGCTTTTGACAAGGTAGACCGTAATATATTAGCGAAGAAAATTAGAAAACATTAATATAGTGGACCAAGTAGGAAAAAGATGGTCCAAAAGAATTTTCCACACAACCAGAAAAACAGATTGTTATTGCAAAGAACCGATTGGAAATCAGATGAAGCTAAGGTAATATCCGGTGTGCCACAAAGGTACGGTGCTAGCTGCATTGTTTGTTTGTTATTATGATTGCATACATAGACAGTACTGTTGAGGACTCGGTAAGTGAGTAAGTTTCGTTGATGACACAAGAATAAGTAGAAAAATTACTTTGTGGTGAAAGATAGGAACGCGCTACAAAGAGACCTTAACAAAGTATATGATTGGGCAAGAGGTTAAATAGGATGGTATTTACTCTGATAAATTTGAATCAATAAATTATGGAGATAGAGAAGGAAAGCTTTATGCATATAGGGGACCTAAATAATGAGACATCACAAACAAGGAAGCAGTTAAAGACCTTGGTGTGATGTTGAATAGGAACATGTTATGCAATGATCAAATAGCATTCTATTGGCAAAATGTAAAGCAAAAATGGGAATGTTACGGCACTTTAAAACAAGAAAAGCTGAACACATGCTTTATAAAACATATGTTCGTAGTACTTGAATATTGCAATATGATATGGTACCCACACTATCAAAAGGATATTGCACAAATAGAGAGTGTACAAAGGTCCTTTACAGCTAGAATAGAAGTTAAGGATCTTGACTACTGGGAAAGACTACAATCTTTAATTAAAATTATATAGTCTAGAAAGGAGAAGAAAACGCTACATGATAATTCTAGGCATGAAACAGATAGAAGAATAGCCGAAAAAACATCATGTAGCTAAAAAATATCCGAAAGATAAGCAGGTAGTATTAATAGTGCCCAAAACTATACCAGGAAAAATAAGGAAAGCACACAGGACATTAATCCACTACGCACCAGCATCGATAATGCAGCATCTATTCAATGCGTTGCCAGCTCATCTTAGGAATATATCAGGAGTGAGCGTAGATGTGTTTAATTTTTTTTTTTAATAAGCTCGACAAATATCTAAGCTGCATCCCAGACCATCCAATAAGATTGAAAGATGCAAAATATACCGAAGATGTACTAGCAACTCTCTGGTAGACATTAGAGGTGCGTCACACTGAGGGACCTGGGGCAACCCGAACAAGATGTAAGGTTTGTAAGGTAAGTAAGGTCTCAATCTCTCAAATAAACACTATTACACGCGTAGCATACATTGGCACACTTAAATAGAGGAATAAATGATTTATCAAGTAACCATTTTGAGAGAAATCTCTCACTCTCTCTCTCTCTCTCTCTCTCTCTTTCATATATATATATATATATATATATATATATATATATATATATATATATATATGTATATATATATATATATATATATATATATATATATATATATATATATATATATATATATTTATATATGTGTGGTGTGTATCTATTACTTGTATTTTGTTAAATGTTTAAATGTATAATGTGCGTGTATGTACGTACGTAATAATTTGGCTGGTGTGTGTCTTAAGCATAGCATCACATTTTGTCAGACCCGCTCCTCCATTATGGCAAGCAGTTTGAACTGGGAACACGGAAAAGAATTTATGTCCTTCACTCGACTGGGGAAACCCCCCCCCCCTCCCCTCCCCCCCCCCCCCCCCCCCCCCCCCCCCCGAGCCCTTGTTTTCATATTTTCGGACGAGACAGTTTGCCTATTGTCTAATTGCTTCATGCTCTCACGCCCCTTTTCCCAGCTTTTTATAACTGCTCTCTCTCTCTGTCTCTCTGTCTCTCGGTCTCTCTCTGTCTCTCTCTCTCTCGCCCCCCACCCTCTCTCTCTCTCTCTCTCTGACGCAGCTGGGGACAATGGTTTCAAAAAATGTTGATTTCATCGTTTCAAAATAAATGTAACCAGAACACAGATAGGGTTTCATCCCCCGGCTCTATCCTTCCTTTTGTTTTGGTGCTGCTGACGATTTT
>NC_061094.1:50468905-50471405 GCF_015104395.2 Macrobrachium nipponense
TTGCAGTTTCGAGACTATGTATTTCACCGAATTATTATGTCCATTATATTTTCTATAAATAAATGCATAGAATTTCCATTATAACTTTCGAACATTTTTTACTCAAATATCATATATCCGTATTTTCTGGACATATCTGATAAAAAAAAAACAAAAAGTAAATAATCAGATGGATGCATCTGGTATCGTTTGGAGGTGTAGGCTGGCCGCGGGCGGGAAATTCAGTCCAGGAATGAATTTGAAATCTACGGACCTACTTCGCACTCTTTAGCTCATCCTTAGTTTTAATGAGGTTGGTTTCAACATATTGTTTTCTAATTTTCTTATATGAATATATTTTCAAACTTAAGAGATATCAGAGACTTAATTGAGTGATATGAAATAATAATCTCAGTGAGCAATAAACAGCAACGAACTAAGCAAGATTTTTTTTCTTTTCAAGCAGATGTCTCAAGATGACAGCTCATTCGTCACACCCGCAGGTTTCCAGATTTGCAAGTCAAGCTCGCAACATTATAATGAATGTTCATCGTTACTTCAGCTCACAGTGGGGAGCAGACTCAAGAAATGAAGTATTTGAGAAGACTGCCAAAGCTACAGGAGTGCCAACCAACACAGTGAAAAAAATCAAGCGACAGTCATCTGAATGTGGTAACGTCCCCTTCGCTTCACCTGTATATCCCAGGAAGATGGATCCGAGTGAAGGACAAGGTGGATAGTTTTGAAAATGAGTGTATTCGGAAGGAGATTTTGTCTTTTTACGAGAGAGGAGAGCTCCCAACGTTAGATGCCCTACTGGAAAAAGTGAAGGAAGGACCCGGTGAAGTTTAATGGTGGAAGAACAACGTTATGGCAAAATTGTGAGAGGGCTTGATTCCGGTACAAAAAAAGTGACGAGTGGAAAGAGCAATTTTTAATGGAACGTGATGATATAGTGGCAGCGAGAACTGAATACCTACGGTTAATTGAAAAGAATAGGAATTGTAGTCCAACTGAACGTAAACCTGAAGTATTCTTGATGAAACTTGGATAAACCAAAATGAATGTGTACGTCAGTGTTGGACAACGGGTGAAGGCGAAATAGGACCCAAACTTAAGAACTGGAAAGGGGTCAAGATTTATTGTGGTGCACTCGGGGAGTGAGAAGGGGTTTTTGTCAAGATGCGCTATTGTTGTTTAGGTCAAAAAATGGTGCCAAAGGGACTACCATGATTCCATGGACCATGAAAGGTTTTTTAAAGTGGTTTAAGGAACAACTATTGCCTAATATGAGATAGATCTCTAATCTAATGGACAATGCTCCCTACCATAGCAAAATAGAAAATAAAGTGCCAACAACCATCAACAGAAAAAAAGTGAAGTCATACAGTTGGCTTTCTTCTAATAACGTCACCCACACCCATCAGCAACAAAGCCAAAATTGTTGCAGATTGCCAAGTGTCCCACAAAGAAAAACAGAGGTATGTTATAGATAGCCTGTGTGCAAATGGTCATGATGTGCTCAGACTGCCACCATATATTGTGTCAGTTTAACCCCATAGAACTTATATGGGCTCAAATAAAGGGGGTATATCAGAAAAAATAACTCTAATGCAAATCAATCTTTGAAAACTGTTGAGCAGCTTACGAGACTGGCGATAGACAAAGTTACAACAGAAGACTGGAAGAAATGTTTTCACCACGTTAAGAAATTAGAAGATGATTATAGGAGGAAAGATGTTGCTAGAGCATATGTTTTGAAAGTTTTTTTATTGACATTGGGGATGACGAAACTGACAGTGATGCTATATATCAATGATTTTCCATTATTAATTTTTTTTTTTTTTAAGTTGAAAGACCTAACAGTGTTTCTATAGTTTCCATTTTTAAGATAGGCAATTTCATAACCTACAGTATATCCACATATGAGTTTCCTTTTTTTAATATAATGGCATAACAATGTACATATCTGTTTATAAATTCTTTTTACTTGGTTTTAATAGAAAAGGGGATATCAATGTATCTTTATAATTTCCCATTCTTTTTGTTCCAATAGGTAATGACATGATTATGTATATATGCATGATTTTCCTTTATTTTATTTTTTAAATAATGATGACGTAGAAATTTGTAAAATTTTTAATTTCTTTTTGTTTCATATCGATAGCCTAATGACATACTAATGTAAGCCTACTGTGTATTAGTTTCTTTTGTGTTTATGACATAATATATCTGCATGAATTTCCATTCTTTTGTATAAAAGATGATGATATCAGTCTTCTGATTAGTCTCATTATCCTACATGTACTATATATATATACAATTAAGCAGGGCTGTGGGAACGTTACGGGAGCTATTTCTAACTCAGGTATGAATTAAGTGATTCAAGAATATCAACTACCTCAGGAGAAAACTAAGCAAATTTTTCCTAAACATTGTTGTAGACGTTGTCAAGTGTAACATGTATATAAAGGAGATAAACATTCTGGTGTAAGAGTAACTCAAGCAATTCTGAAAAAGA
>NC_061094.1:50476405-50491405 GCF_015104395.2 Macrobrachium nipponense
ATAATTTTAAGAAAATATTTGCCTATTTCCCTTCCTTATCATACAACTGATATGGGCACCATTTCTCTCTCTCTCTCTCTCTCTCGTCTCTCTCTCTCTGTCTCTCTCTCTCTGTCTCTTCTCTCTCTCTCTCTCTCTCTCTCAAAATCTCTCTCCTCTTCTCTCTAAACGTAATTTTAAGAAAATATTCATTTATCTGCCTTTCTTATTGTGCAACGATTATGGACAAAATTTCCTCTCTCTCTCTCTCTCTCTCTCTCTCTCTCTCTCTCTGCTCTCTCTCTCTCTTCAAACATGATTTTAAGAAAATATTTTTCTATCTGCCTATCTTATTATGCAACTATTATGAACAAAATTTCCCATCTTTCTCTCCCTTCCTCCCTCACTCCCTCTGTGTGTGTGTGTGTGTGTGTAACAGCCATTTGGTATACAATACAATACATCTGTTTGCGTTAGTGTGGAATGTCCTGTGTCAACAGCCATCCAGGGGCACCGCGTCTTCTGTCGACCACTAAGCCCAATGCAGATTGGCCTTTATACGTCTTCCCCAACTTTCGTTTCTTTATTTTCTCTCTTGTTACCCCCACCCCTTTTACTGTCTTGCTTTTAGGTTTGTTGATGTGTATAGATTTGAATTTAAATTGATTGAAATTTGTATTAAAAATTATCCGAATTTACTCTCGATGTTCTTGGATTAATCTTGGAATTATACTAATTGTCTTCTGAAAGTATTTATTTTGTTGTTTATTTAATGCATGCCAGAGGTATCTGAAGAATGAATAATATTGGACGAAATATTTTTCTTGCAGGCGTTTAGTATCTCTTTCTCTCTCTCTCTCTCTACTCCTCTCTCTCTCTCTCTCTCTCTCTCTCTCTTCTCTCTCTCTCTCTCTCTCAATTAGCTTCACTGGAAATTCTAGAGAAATGAAGCATTGGATAACATCTTCAGTTACCTAAAAGTAAGAAAAGATATGGTTTTCATGATTTGTTTATCTACTTAATTACCTCAATATTCTTTATTTCCTCATTATTATCCTACTAATAATAAACGCTACGTTACACGCCTTGTCCTCGTCCAGCCCGGCCTCAGTTCTTCTGTTTACTGGCACACTATATCAGTATGTACGTAGTACCTTTTCCTGGACTGGGACGGTACTTAACATTACTCTCTTACGTTACCGTCACACTTCCCCATCTCCTATTCAGTGTTATAAATTTGGAGGTGTACCTTATTCACACTGATGTGGTTTCTTTACTGGTATACTATTTCATGATGCACCTTTTTCAGGGCTGGGGGTCTGGGGTTGGGGGCAGTGCATATCTGCACTCTCTTATGATGGATGAAGTCATATTTCCTCACCTATGCAGTGTATTTCTGATGATAGCTACACCTTATTCATAATGAAGAAAACTGAATTGGATTATTTACAGTATGACATCAAATAGCGTCCGTTTTGGTTTCCCAAAGCAGGTGATATGTTTTTTTTTACTTTATTCCTTCCGGTATACAGTACACTTCGACGTCTGTAAGTGAACGCGAGGTTGAAGATTAACCGCTTTATAGAAACGGGTATGTGGAACATTAAAAAACTGAGTATTTTTGTTGCGGCATAAAAGGGTAACGTGTATTTCAGTGGCTCCCAAGACCGACCGATCCAAATCGTGGAATTCGAATTGTATAATTCAGACAGAGAAATGCGATTGATAGAATTCAAATTGTGGAATTCAAAATGTCGACTTCCAATTTACTGAATTAATTTCTTGGAATTCATTTTTTTAATTCGGTCTATTTCATAGATTTACCTAGTTATACAACATGAATAATTTCTCCATTGCTTCGATTCTACGTCATACTTTGATTTTTGTCGAAGATATCTTTAAACTCGAATCTAGATCAACGGAGAGGAGAGAGAGAGAGAGAGAGAGAGAGAGAGAGAGAGAGGAGAGAGAGAGAGAGAGAGAGAGAGAGAGAGATGTGGTGACACAAACTGTAGATTGTCAAATTTTTCAACCTCGCTAATCAATTTCATTGGAGGTCTGAATAGGGCTAAAACAGGGATGAAAATGCTGCCTCATCGAGTCATAGGAAATATTCATAGAATAGCAAAGACGTAAATCGAATTCCCAAAGATCACTAAAACGATAAAACAAAGACCAAACTTCGCGACAACGTCGTATCCCCAGGAAAATATGAGAGATATAAAAATTATATATATTTCCTCGCGTAAAAAGGCAGAAAATTTCGAGAACCATATCTTCCCGTTCTGTCTCTAATTCATAGAGAGTTTTCTCTCCAGGAGAAGGAGTTTTATGACCCATCTCGTGTTTCCGAGGACATATTGGGAAGACAGACCTCCTCTAAATAACATATGTATATATATATATATATATATATATATATATATATATATATATATATATATATATACAATATAATATTGTCACGGTGTAAAGGGCTGTATCGAAAGGGGAATTTGTCAGAATTTTGGTCTAGTTTCTTATTTTATTTTTAGCTTTTCCAGGACTTGTCGAGAAGGATTCGTGTATATATGTATTATGTATATGAATGTATATACATACACACACACACACACACACACATATATATATATATATTATATATATATATATCAGGAGACAGAGGAAGGCGACGGCCAGTAGGACACATCAGCGTGAAGGTGGACTATTAGAAACGTTTGCAATTCATTTACAATTCTTTATTTCCTACGTTTCGTAATATCATATTACATCTTCAGGAATCTGTTTAAACAATAAATAAAATTATTTAAAATTACTTTAAAAATTACTTAAAAATTACTTTAAAAATTACTCTAAAATTCAACATTATAAATCACAACACAATAAAAAAACATACAGAAACGAAAAAAAAAAAAAAAAAAAATAAAAAGACCAAAGACCGCTAACCAACCTTATGCCGAGAAGGCAAGAGACAGAATGACAGAACAATAAAAGTTAGCTCAGGTACAGTTGTGTGGAGGAGGTCTGGGTATTTAACTGGGGAAACCAGTTGTTTAATAATAATTGACTCTAGGATAGGCAGTTCATATGCATTGTTCGCTTGGCCTATGACTCGAAAATGGCTTTCTTTCTATATATATTTTTACAATTTTCGAATGGTTTCTTATATTAGAGTGTTCGGGATTGGAGAGCCTACAGCCAGTACGGAAACTTAATCCCCGATGAGAGTCGATTCTGACCGCAGTAACCTCCTCGTGGATCCGACATATGTCCCAGAGTTACACTTAGGGCAAGTATACTTATAGACCACGTTGGAGGTCAAGAGAGGGTCCAATCGATCTTTATATCTGAAAAAGGAACCGATTGTTAGCGGGTTTATTGGAATTAATTTTAGATTAATGGCACCATAATGTTTATGAATAATTTGTGCAAACTTTTTCCGAAAGGAGTCATCATGTAAAAACGGGAATTTGGCATAAAAAGCTAATTTTGGTACTGTACATGGTTTGGCGACATTAGCGAATTGTTTGTTAAGAAACAAACGGAGCTTTTTATAAAACAAAGTCTGTGGAAGCAATTATCCCTAAATATCCAGAAAGGAAACTAATTTCTTGGTGGAAGGATTGCCAGTTCGATGTAATAAAAAATGCCCTGTGGAGGAGAGTAAAAATAGAGTTTAGTTTAAAATCATAAAAACAAGAACTATAGTAATTGGATCCTAGACCAGTAAAAGTTTTCATTCTAAAAACAGATGTACTAAACTTAGCCATTATCCCTAGTGACAAGAACGTCTAAGAAAGGTAATTGATCGTTCACCTCTTTTTCCACGGTAATACTAAACATAGTAACATCTGTTTTTAGAAAGAAAACTTTTACTGGTCTAGGATCCAATTACTATAGCTCTTGTTTTTATGATTTTAAACTAAACTCTATTTTAAGTAATTTTAAAGTATTTTATTATTGTTTAACAGATTCCCTGAAGATGTAATAATGATATTACGAAACGTAGGAAATAAAGAATTCTAATGAATTGCAACGTTTCTAATAGTCCACCTTCACGCTTATATATATATATATATATATATATATATATATATATATATATATGTATGTATGTATATGTATGTTTGTATGTATGTATGTATGTATATGTGTGCAGTATTATATATATGTATGTATATATATATATATATATATATATATATATATATATATATATATATATATATATATATATATATATATATATATATATATATATATATATATATATATATATATATATATCACACACACACACACACACACACACACATATATATATATATATATATATATATATATATATATATATATGTATGTATACATCTATATAATATATATATATATATATATATATATATATAGACTATATATATATATATACTAGTATATATATATATATATATATATATATATATATAGATATATATATATATATATAGACTATCTATATACTATATATATATATATATATATCTATATAATATACATAGTATATATATATATATATATATGATGTATATATATATTATTATATATATATATATATATATATATATATATATACAGAGAGAGAGAGAGAGAGAAAGTTTATTTTATTGAAATAAAACCCTTATGTCAACTATAAATACTATTACAGCAACCGATGGAGTAGACTATTTCAATTCTACCCTCTATTCATAAAGCCTATTTAGTACAGAGGATTTGAACACACAAACATTATCATCACACCTAGACATACTCATAAACAATTCCCAACAAGCGTACCACAGACACCCATACACTCGCATACATACACACTTCTATAACGTCTATATCAATTTTTGTTTATCACGATAAATTCTAGCTGAAAAACTTAACAATCTCCCTCAACATATGATATCTCGACTTTCATAAAATCGTCAATTCTACGTAACGATGCTATTTGCATATAATTTAAATGCAATATGAAAGCAATCTTAATTAAATTCCACATAATCATCCTCGTACGTTTAAAATTTCAATTCTTTTTGCACGAATCAATCTCCTATTAAAGAAGAGTTAAAAAAAGTTGATGCGATTTACCTATCCAATTTCACAATTTACTGGATTACTTCAAAATCACCAAGAGATTAGTCCTATCAAAAACCATATAATTGGAAACTCGTTAAAATTAAGAAAAACTATGAATATTCATCCAGCGGCATTAGTATGCATTGCCAATTACCATAAGCTCTTTAGCCTTCTGTAGCAAAGATAAGTAAGGATAATACAGTTTAAACTTGTATTTATGATATGATGATATATTTATAGTGATCTGAAATCACTGATAATTTCTTGAATGAATTCGATGGATTATTTGCACATAAAGATCTTTACTAGATGTTTGCACCATGTTTTACGTTTGCTGTAGTTGAGTTGTGTATTACTTGTGAGGGGTTAAACGTGCTTTGAAACTCTGAATGATTTATGGTATAAAAATTATTATATATATATAATACATATATAATATATATATATATATATATATATTATATATATAAAGATATATATACATATGCGCGTGTATTTTATCAGGATCGAATATTCAATTAAATCAGTATTAAGAACACCTACACCGATACACTACTATTAATCTGCTATTAAATTCAACATCTTTTTAAAAGGGTTAACCTTTTTATATCAAAATAAAAACAGCAAATATCTTATTTGTAATGAAGGTTTCCGATAATCAAAGTAGATGCCATCTATATTTCATAAATACTAAATAATAATATAGCCTTTTTCCTTGTAATTTAGATGAGAGAGATAGAGAGAGCGAGAGGGTGTTCTTTAACATTCATCAACGTATTTTAGGAAACAATATCTCCAGAGAGAGAGAGAGAGAGAGAGAGAGAGAGAGAGAGAGAGAGAGAGAGAGAGACTTCTTTAACATTCATCAACGTTTTTTAGGAAACAATATCTCCATGGAGAGAGAGAGAGAGAGAGAGAGAGAGAGAGAGAGAGAGAGAGAGATGATAACATTTACGAACAAGCTTCACAGTACTTCACTGCTCGCGATTCAACGCAAAGAGTTAGACGCCAGGGGCTGTAAGTCATAAATTACCTGATGCCAGTCTTATCTCCCGTGGGACCTCGATGCAGTCTTTCTATTTGTATGCTAATATCCTGACGCCCTAATTACGCGAGGTGTTTCGAAAAAAAAAAAATACCAACAGCTTTCTCATATCGAAAAGAAATTTGATGCCGGGGAACGAATAATTCTCTTTCACGAATTTCGTAAAATTTTGTGTTGTGATTTTTTTTCAGCGATTTTTAAAAATTTATTTGTTAGCGATTTTTTCAAAAAAGTATTGAGTAAGTAATTTTTTTAAATTAAATTTTTAAATATTTTTATTTTAATTTTAGAGTTCTTTAAAAGTATTAAGTGAGTGTAAGTGTTTATTTTTACGATTTCAGTTATTTTTCAAGTATATTTTACCTAAGCCAAATGGAGATGGATTATATATAGTAATTTTCATGAACACTGTGATTTATCAATGATATTTCCAGTTTGCTTTCAAGGAATGATATTGACATGCCAAACAATAAAATGGTCTTTGATACCTACACACACACACACACACACACACACCACACACACACACACACACACACACACACACACACATATATATATATATATATATATATATATATATATATATATATATATATATATATATCTATATATATATATATATATATATATATGATATGTATATGTATATGTACCGTACATATTTGTCTGTGTTATGTCAAAAACTTCCTAGTAGTCTCTGGTAACTCATATGACCCAAATGATTTATTTTCATCAGTCTGTCTTAAACTGGTTCAATGCAATATTATGTCGAAATTGTGTGACACGCTCTGTTTTGAAAAGCCACTAAGTTATTTTTAGTCCTTTTCGATAAATGCTAACACATCCCCCTTTGTTAAGTGTTAGCATTACAGAATAAATGCACATCTTTAATTATTTGTAAATAGGTAATATTCCTCCCTCCGTTATTAATTATTGTAATTATTCTTTACTGAACTTTTTAAAAACACATGTGAGCATCTAGAGGTCAGCTGTCAAGAAAAACAAATGGCCCCCTCTTATTTTTAAAGATTCTGTTTTTCTCACTTGAACACACATACACACACACAAACACACGCACGCGCACATACACAGACACGCACACTCATATACACACACTCACTTCCCTAACCTTTACTTGTGTTCACAAGTCCCATTCGAAAAGTGACAAAGAAAATTTCTAATGCAGTTATCGCTCCTCCTTCCTATTCCTTTAGCAAAGCAATTCAGAGGAGAGAGAGAGAGAGAGAGAGAGAGAGAGAGAGAGAGAAATTCTGCATTCATGTTTTAGACGAATCTGAATAATTAACTGTTGCCATTGACAATGTTTACAAAGTTCGGGTCGCGGTAATATCTAACATCTATCGCAGAAAACAAAGCAGTGCTGTAACTATGCCTATTCATACTTTACTGATGAATCCCACACGGTACTCCGCCAGACAATTCATCCTAAATTCAGCCCTGGGGTTGTTCCTAATGAACTCAGGAAACGTTCAGTGTCGAATAAACCATCTTTCCGCTGTAAATTCACATACGAAGTTGTTCTTCTTGTGACTCGTATCGAGTTCGACTTTGTAATATTTTAATTTGCTGAGTTTTATTTCAAAAACCATTTTAAAAAGCGACTAAAAATAAAATAAAAAAAGAACTTAAAAATGATTTAGAATTCTTCCAATATTTTTTGTGAGTTTTGTCCTCTTTTTTGATGACTGATTGTTATTTCAAAATGTAGGGGTCGGGTACAGCTAACCTAGCGATCATAATATTGTCTTCATCTCCATTCTTTATATGTTTTTCACAAGTATGAAGTAAAGACGCTGCTAATAAACTGAAAAGAACGTGCTATAAAAGAAATATCTACGTTCGAATTCGCCATGTTGACACACAAAGAGAACTAATAGGTATGTCTACAGCTGAGGATCGAACGTGGACCTTTTATAGTAGATTCACATCAACCGTGCATCTGATGTCTAGGCCAGTTCCCTACGACGCTCCTGATTGGCTGTTGATATGTCAATCACAGGGCAGGAAACTCTCAGTCTCTCTCAAGAGTTTACATAGGCAGGATGTATACCTCCCCTGAGGCATACTGTTGAAAGACGTATCCTATGTGAACTCTCGCGAGAGACTGAGGGTTTCTAGCCCCGTGATTAGTGTATCAACAGCCAATCAGGAGCGGTCGTAAGCGACTGGCCTAGACAGCAGATGCACGGCTGATGTGAATCTACTGTAGTTCGAATCGTGGTAGGGGCAGATGCATACGTATACACGCACATACACACACATATAGATGTGTGTGTTTGTGTTTATCTACATAATCTTTTTTTTCGAATCCAACTGTCAGCTCCTAACTTCTTGTCCCAGCGAACACATCTACCACCACCTCGTCCCGTCTCCACTCGAAGCCAGCAGGCTTTGTCAGCCTCTTGCAGTTCCAGCTGCCGCTACTGCTGCTTAGCGGCAGCCAACGAGGTAATAACAAGCTGGAACCCCTGACATAGTACTTGGAACCACGAAAATGTTTCCATTCCGTCGGTGGAATTTCTTATTCGGCGGATGTTGGCGTTCGTTTACTTACGTTCGTGTTCGTGTGTGTCTGGATTCAGACGAGGCGTTATTGTTGACATTTGAAGGTTCGAAGACAGAGCTTCTGTTGTGCTGTTTCGTGCTACTAAATTCTCTTTAATTATCAATGCAAACGTGGGGAAAAATACTTGGGACATGCACGCCTTCTGGCCATAGTAGGCACTCACGTCAAAATGCTCTTATTTACACTAAGTAAAAGTAAGGGAAAATTCTCTTTGTTTTTTTTTGTTGGCTTCTACTGTTGATATATATCCCTCATTTTTTTATATATTTTTGTTCAAGAGAAGACATAGATCTTCACGTTACATAGGGTGTGGTCATTGCTATATCTTTACTTTTCCTCAATACATATTTTTCTTTTCGTTCCGCCTTCTGGCCATAGTATGCGCTGTCGTCAAAATGCTCTCATTTACACTTAGTAAGGGAAATGTTTCTTTATTTATTTTCGTTTCCTTCTACTATTGATATATTTTCCCCATTGTATCTTCTTATTCAAGAGAAGACACAGATCTTCACGTTATAAAGGGTGTGGTCATAACTGTATTTTTTATTTTCCTCGATGCATATATTCTTCTTCGTTCCTTTTCAACTCTGTTAATTCTAAAGAAAGGAATTTAAACAATTTATGTTTATTATAATAAAATTAAGTTAATTTTGGTAGCTGAAATTATCTTAGACAGATAGGAACATGAGACTTAAAGGTTACACAAAGAAAAGATACTATAAATAATAATTATTTATTAAGAATCATAAAAAATTTGTTTCCTTAATCTAGGAAATAATGTTCCAAATGTTCTCTCCTACGGCTTTTTCGTGTCGTCAGAATTCAAGACATTATTTCACCCAATACTGTAATCACCTTGATGAAGAGAGGTCCACACAAGGCCTCTTACTCCATTTCACACTTCACCACACTTACGGGACACCCTGAGGTAGGGATCTGTGCCGGCACAAGGCTTGCTTAATTTCAAACAACCAACAGTCATAGGGAGGATGTGGGCATTATCCTTTCGTTCAAAGCAGAGTGTTAGCATGGGTATGTCTAGTCAGCGCCCATACCCCAATAATTTGCCGCAGGAGGGTATATGCCATTGGCGTCTGGCGTTCATAGATGGTAGTTATGTATTGAATAGAAGTCTTAGAATAAAATGGAAAACTGTACAACTTATGATGACCCCATTTTTTAATTGTAAATAAAAAAAAAAAAAATAACAGCGTGAGGACGAATGTGCCATTACAAAGAAATTCCCTTGCAATGGCGGTATAGTCCAATTTGGTTCAAATGCATCAGAAACAGGTTTAGAATTGAAAGAGAGAGAGAGAGAGAGAGAGAGAGAGAGAGAGAGAGAGAGAGAGAGAGAGAGAGAGAGATTCGGTTCATCTTTCAATTGCTTCAGATCCCTTTCCGGAATTAAGGGAGAATTGGATTCTACAAATGTCTTTCCACTGAACGTCCCGTCCCTGCCGGCTGTACGAGTAATTCAAGCATGAAAATCTAATCAAAAGACCCACCCAGATTTCAGTCTTTCATTTTGTTAGAAAAAAATTATATAATAATCTCTCTCAGTAATTTTGGTCTTCCTGGAATTTATGCGCGCTGGGATCCTTCTCGCCCGCTTTGTGGTCTTAAGTGCACGTTGGTCTCTCTCTCTCTCTCTCTCTCTCTCTCTCTCTCTCTCTCTCTCTCTCTCTCCTCTATATATATATATATATAAATATATATATCATATATATATATAAATATATATATTTGTAGTAAGTTTAGTATATACGTATATTACACACTCACACGCCTACATAACACACAAATATACATATATGTGTATATATATATATATATATATATATATATATATATATATATATATATATATATATATACACAATTCTTTTAAAAAGCATCACTAATTCCATCTCCGAATCAAAAATAATACGAGAAAACTCACATAAAACGACATCACTTCTTCCAGCGTCGTATCTGATTAATACGTCGGATTTACAGACCAAACTCGACAGAGAAGCAATTGCCAAACGGCATCATCTGACAGTTTCAATTTACAGCTTCAAAAATGAAAATGAAGCTGATTTAATGGCCAATATCCCTCACAACAGGGAAAACGAGAAGGCATCAGCTGGTTTGTGAGCTTAGTTTTCATTTCGTGGTTCTGCTCATTCCGTGAATTTCAGAAATGGGAAATTTGCCGTTTTGTTTGGGTGAGGAAATAATTGATAAATAAGCAGAGGAATGAATGCAGAGATGTGTGACTGGGTAAATGAATACATATCAAAACAAGGAATTTGCGTTTTGTTTTGTTTGGTGATGAAGAAATTATTGAATAAATAGCAGAGGAATGAATGCAGTGATGAATGAGTGGGTAACTGAATAAATATCAAAACAAGAATTTTGCTATATTTGATTGAGCGAAGAAATAATTGAATAAATAAGCAGAGGAATGAATGCAGGCAGCGATGAGTGAGTAGGTAAATGAATACATATCAAAACAAGAAACAAATAAACAGTTGAATGAATAACAATATTAACAGATACACAACAGAAAATATAACTGAATAAATAAAGCGATAAATAAATAAATAAAAAAATTGCAGCTAAGAATGTCTTTCTATAAGGAACAGATTTTAATTCGTAAGTTTTTAATTTCCAAATTATATAACCTTCAAACGATACATATTAATTATAACGCATGGAAATGGTGTCTGAATGCGCTAAGTGTGGATAAGGGCATCAGATTATTATGTATGTGTTAATAAAAATTGATCTACTAACGCCATTAAAATTTAATTACTAGATTCTTTTCTAAGAAGCCTATAATTTTAAGGTAATCTTTTCCTAATTTTTTATAGTTTAAATCACTAATAAGTAATTAAATGGCTCACGAATTATTTGAGCCTAAATTGGCTACTGAACGTTTCATGGAACATTTTTCGCTACGTTTCTTTTTTAATGTTTGTAAACCATATTCGTCGTGACGCCATGTTTTATTTATAGATGTTGCCATTCAGTCAGTCAATCTGCTGGCTTATCAAGTCTCATTGTGACCCCTTGCCATACGAAATTAGGCTTATCCGGTGCCTTCAAAATTGAAAGAAAAATATATTTAGTGTGATGTAGCGCACCCCTCCCAACCCCAAAACGACTAAAATTAAGCACATGAAAAGTTGGAAACAGGAATTGCTAAATCTGCTGGCTTATAAGGTCTCATTGTGACCTCCTACCATTCAAACCAGACTTACCTGTGCGTTCAAAAATAAGAAAAAAAAGATTTAAAATCTGAGGTAAAAAAAAAGGGGGGGGGGGGGGGGGGGACTAAAATTAGGCATATAGAAAACTGGAAACCGTTTCTAGATCTGCTGGCTTTTATATGGTCTCTTTGACCTCCTGCAATTAAAACCAGACTTGCCTGGTGCGTTCAAAAAAAGTAAAAATTATTTAAAGTTCTGAGGTAAAAAAAATTAAATGAAAATAGGAGAGAGGGGGGGGGGACTAAAATTAAGCATATAAAACAACTGAAAACAATTGCTAAAGCTGATAGCTTATAAGGTCTCAGTGTGACCCTTTGCAACACGGACTTGGCTCACCTGGGGCTTTCAGAATAAGGAAAAGAATCTAAATGTTTTGTACCCCAATAAATGACTAAAATTAAAAATATGTAAAGCCGGAACTAGACCTATCTAATAAGAATAAAAACTACACAAGACCAGCCAATTAGGGGCTATGATACCAAACAAACATTATAAGATTACAGAAGGGCTCTAATGAGGTGAATTACGGCCTGCCTGGAACGAGAGACATCGATTTGCATTCTTGATAACTCGAGGGTTTAACGATGCCATTAATATATCCCCCGTTTTTTTTGGCAAATTGAAAGGATTAATCACGAAATCCCAACGTGTTTGCGTGGTTCTGCTCTGCTCTCACTGACGACGTCTAATGGCTCTGGTTTTGAAATTATGGTTAGGAAATGTGATATATGTACCCAGTGAAACCCCATTCGGTGAATTTTTTGTTTTTTTGACATACTGAATGTGGAGTTAATTTATGAAATTTGAGGTAGAAATGTAATTGGTATTCCATATGTCATTAACTTTCCTGTATTCACATGCCCCTCCCCCTACACACACACACACACATACACACACACACACACACACACACATATATATATATATATATATATATATACATGTATATACATATGTATCACTGAATCAAGAAAATTGGAAAGTGGTGAAACATATAAATAAAGGCTATTACTTTTACATATATATACACTCACGCATATATATATATTATATATATATATATATATATATATATATATATATATATAGATATATGTATATACATACATATATATATATATATCTATATATATATATATACACACACACATATATATATATATATATATATATATATATATATATATATATACTATATATACATATATACATATATATATATATATATATATACGTATATATATATATATATATATAATATATATATATATATATATATATATATATATATTATACATGTATTAGTAGACTACTCGTGTATATATTTAATACATAAAGAAAACACAGAGACACGCACACGTAGTCTGTAGTTAATTTCCATACGGGTTCCTCGATGCACTGACAGCTAACCTAAATCCTTTAGCCCCCCAATATTAACCGTCAAGGTCGCTCTTAATTTGATTGCAGACGCCAATGCTAGCATTGAAATGGGAGCAGACTATTCTATTAACTTGCCATCTCTTTGATGTGTCGTAATTTCTGTGAACTAGATTTTTTTTTTATTACGTTTGTATGTATTAAGATAAGTACGGATTTATCTTTATTGATTTCTTGTAATGTTCTTTCTTGATATTCTATTCTTCTCCGTTCGCCTCCTTTGCTAGTTCATGGGGCTTTGGTTTTGTTTTGTACTGAATAATGCCATAATGATTATATAAAAAAAAGACTTTTTGTTTTTTGGACTTCTGACATGTGATTTACCAGGCCAACAGTATATCCATTTAGCCTCTGATGGTGGAGTACTAATTTATTGTCTATTTTCAGGTTGATAATAATAATAATAATAATAATAATAATAATAATAATAATAATAATAATAATAATAATAATAATAATAATAATAATAATAAATAATAATAATGGCCTGAAAATAGAAATAAGAAGGATATGGGATATGCAGTGGAAATTATACCCATAATCATAGGACACTATTAATACCACCCCGTCGAATTGGAGGAATGTGATAGGCCCCTCCCCCCAAAAAATAATAAGGTTTGCTTATTTCCCGAGTAACAATAACAGTGGAAGCAAACTGAAACGAAGATATATAGCATATTCTAATTATATAACTTGATTATCCTAAGTGAAAGAAACCAATTCATAAAGAAAAATTCTTATTCAGACTAATGCAACGCTCAGTAGATCACAATGAAACCCGGAAACGAATGTAATAAAAATAGAATAATAGTTTTTTTTTTTGCCATAGCCATACGATAAAAAGACAAAGACTCAAAAAAACCTCAACATAATAACAAACGCCTCGGCGTCTCTGAACCACTAATCTGTTATCTTGGGAGGTTAGACTCGACTGCCCAGCCTATCCCATCCCTAACGAGTTCATTAACATGCAAAGGACAACATCCCTAGAGTAAGAAATTCCTAGGAAGGAACGGGACACGTTCTCCGTGTCTCAGAGTACTGGGCACAGGGTTGCATGCTGTATGAAGTCGTTGACCGCATTTAGCAGCGATGAAGGCCTCTAGACAAAGGAATAAGCGCTCTTCCCCAGAGAATGCCGCGTATTGAACGAGTGGTCTCAAGGTCAGGTGGTATGAGGGAGAGATTTAGGCTAAGAAGGTGTTGAAGAAGGAGATCCACAGATATGTATGGTTACAATATAGTACTGCGGATTCATTTCTCCATTTTAAGACTCATGCTACTATGAGTTTTTTTTTTTAATGTGATTTGTTTTCTCTTGGCCTGACGTCATTAGTTATTTACCATAAAGTATGATTACACAGTATTAAAGCCTTCAAATAAACAGTTGAAAAAATATATTCATGCATATGGAAAATACTTTAATGTTACAAATCTAAAAGATATGCACTTAGAACCTACTGGTCACATTTTACTAGATAGATATGCAATTGTGATAACCGCAAGATTGTTGAAGAAGCAAATATACAACTATGTATGGGTACAATACTTTACTGCGGATTCATTTCTCCACTTTAAGACTCATGATAACATTGAGC
>NC_061094.1:50496405-50503336 GCF_015104395.2 Macrobrachium nipponense
AGGAGAAACACGCAAACCATCATAGTGATGAATGCGCAGGGTTTAGTTACGAGTAACTCAAAAAGAAAAATAGAGTACTTAGAGAAACTAACCCAAAATGAAAAGAAAATAGATAAGAATGAATATAAGTGAAACCTGGTATTCCAAGAGACTGGGAATGATGATCAAATAAAAGGGTTCCAAACTTATAGATCAGATAGAAAAAACAAAATAGGAATCAAGGGGGAAACCGCAATATATGGGAAAGACAAAAAACAAGGAAAAAAAAAAATATATGAGAAATATAGTAACTCAGAATGTGAACTAATAGCGGTGGAATTTGAATCTGAAAAATTGATGAACATAGTAATATATAGACCTCCTAATACTAAAGAGTTTGACTTAATAATTGAAAAATTGGATGATATATGTAGAAATCACAGGACTGGACTATTCTCCTATCTGGTGACTTCAACTTTCCTTTCGTAGAATGGAAAGAACGAATAGGAGATTGTGGTTGTACTTATACATATAAAAAAGAGAGTAATAGTAGTGCAGAAGATAAGAGGCAATTTGAAAAGCTATTAGATATGCTACTAGAATACAAACATTCAACAAATAAATCACCTGCCAACAAGAAAGGAAAAATACTTTAGGACCTAGTATTTGTGAACGAGATGAATTATGTTAAAGAAATAATAGTTTATAATGCGAGTATTTCAGACCATAATGTCATAGAATTAACAGTTCATTCCAAAGCAAGTGAAAATAGAGATAAGCAAGAAATGAAAAAGTGGGAAGGATATGGAAAATACAACTTCTACAGTAAAAATATAAAATAATGGTCAGAAATTAATGAAGAATTAAACAAAGATTGGGATAACATTTTCGTAAGTGATGACATAAGGGTAAATACGGAGATATTATATAAAATATTGAATAATAGTGAAAAAATATATACCGAAGAAGAAAAGTAAACATCATTCATGCATACCAAGAGACGAAGAATCTTGTTCCAGAAAATCAGAAAGTGGAAAAAAAGTGCTTGCAAAAGAAAAAAATGCATGGAAGTTATAGAACTAAAAAAAAGTAATAGATAGAAAATGCAAGAAAAAAAGATTATACAATCAAAACAAAAATGAAAAACGGGACTTGGAAGAAAAAACCCTATTAAATATCAAGCAAAACCCCAAACTATTATACTCATATGCGAAGAAGATGAATAAAGAAGAATAGAAATAGGCCCTCTGGAGAATTGAAGGGAGATTAACGAATGAAAAAAAGGAAATTTGCAACATACTGGCAGAACGATATAAGATTAGAATTCACCCCTAGAATAGATAATGAAGATAATGATATAGAAGTAAGGGCTTGAAAATAGTGAATATTTAGCTGCCATAGCTATTAATGAAGCTGATATTGTGCAGGCTATTAATGAAATTAAAAATGGAGCTGCTGCAGGGCCTGATGGAATTCCTGCTATTTGTTAAAGAAAAGTAGTTCATTCTATCGCAAAGCCACTTGCAAATATTATTAAGACAAAGATGTAGATACAGGCAAGATATATGATGAGCACAAATTTAGCGTATATTACCCCTACTTTCAAAAGTGGATCAAGACTAGAGGCAAGTAATTATAGGCCTGTGAGTCTAACATCACATATAATGAAAGTGTATGAAAGGGTAATGAAGAAAAATATTATGAAACATTTAATAAAAAATAATTTGTTTAATAAAGGACAACATGGTTTCGTACCCGGAAAAAGTACACAAACCCAACTGTTAGTCCACCGTGAAAACATATTCAAAAATATGAAAAGCGGGAAATGAAAACAGATGTGGTTTATTTAGACTTTGCAAAAGCTTTTGATAAAGTAGACCATAATATTATTAAGCGAAGAAAATTAGAAAACACAATATCGTGGATAAAGTAGGAAGAGATGGTTAAAAGAATTTTTACACAACAGAAACAGATAGTTATTGCAAACGACGAGAAATCGGATGAAGCCAAGGTAATATCGGTGTGCCGCAAGGTACTGTGTTAGCTGCAATCTGTTTGTTATTATGATTGAAGACATAGACAATAATGTTAAGGATTCGGTAGTGAGTATTTCGCATTGACGACAAGAATAAGTAGAGAAAATTACTTGTGATGAAGATAGGAACGCTCTACAAAGAGACCTTAACAAAGTATATGATTGGGCAGAGGTAAATAGGATGGTATTTAACTCTGATAAATTTGAATCAATAAATTATGGAGACAGAGAAAGAAAGCTATATGATATAAGGGACCTAATAATGAGACCATCACAAATAAGGAAGCAGTTAAAGACCTTGGTGTGATGATGAATAGGAAACATGTTATGCAATGATCAAATAGCACTCTTTGTTGCAAAATGGTAAAGCAAAAATGGGAATGTTGTTACGGCACTTCAAAACAAGAAAAGCTGAACACATGATTATGCTTTATAAAACATATGTTTCGTAGTCCACTTGAATATTGCAATATGATATGGTACCCACACTATCAAAAGGATATTGCACAAATAGAGAGTGTACAAAGGGTCCTTTACAGCTAGAATAGAAGAAGTTAAGGACCTAGACTACTGGGAAAGACTACAATTCTTAAAATTATATAGTCTGGAAAGGAGAAGAGAACGCTACATGATAATTCAGGCATGGAAACAGATAGAAGGAATAGCAGAAAATATCATGGAACTAAAAATATCAGAAAGAGCAAGCAGAGGTGATTAATAGTGCCCAAAAATATACCAGGAAAAATAAGGAAAGCACACAGGACATTAATCCACTACGCCACCAGCATCGATAATGCAGCGTCTATTCAATGCGTTGCCAGCTCATCTGAGGAATAGATCAGGAGTGAGCGTAGATGTGTTTAAGAATAAGCTCGACAAATATCTAAACTGCATCCCAGACCATCCAAGATTGGAAGATGCAAAAAATATACCGGAAGATGTACTAGCAACTCTCTGGTAGACATTAGAGGTGCCTCACACTGAGGGACCTGGGCAACCCGAACAAGATGTAAGGTCTGTAAGGTAAGGTCTCTCTCTCTCTCTCTCTCTCTCTCTCTCGTATTCATTTAATATTCAGCCTAAATGTATATTAATGAGGTGGCCAACGACCTACCTGGCACCTGCTTAATTCCGAAATTCTCCAAAGAAACTCAGAGTCATTACCTGTATTCTGAAGATTTGCGCTGCAACTTCGGCCTGAGATAACAGAGGATAATTATCACCTCGCGAAAGGTATTTCTTTTGGGCTCTTTTCCTTCGTTTCCCTCGTTCTTCTCTCTCTTTTTTGTCTGATTTTTTAAAAACGGCATCTATTTAACTTTTTATCAGTTAATTATTAAAATATTTCTATAATAATGAGTCCTATCAAATAGGATGAATGGATCTTTTGAGTTATTTTATCTTCTCCTTATAATCCTTTTCCTTTCTACATTAATATTGGATAATAAGCGGCCGATGCTCATAATTTAGTAAAGAGAAATACATTAACGAGTTAATTACAGCAGTCTTGATTTGGTAGGCAAGAAAAAGAAGCGAACATGGGGACACTCCGTAGAATTTAAAAGCTAGTGTCCGGAGTCGTATTTCAGAATTTCCGTTTGTGGACGGAACCTTACTGCTAAAGCCTACGGGTTTTCCCATCCCACGTTTTACTACCGTGTCTGTATAGAGAACTAAGACTGCTGTGAATACGTTGCTAATATATTTCTCTTACCAAAATATAAATATTGGCAAATTATTGTCTGATATGCTGTTTGAGATTAAGCTGGCCTTATGCCAGCACGGGCTTTTGCTCCTAAAGTAGCCCGTAGAATTGTCCTATATTAACAAAAAAGATGAAATGATTGTAGAAACAATTTGGAAGACTCAATACGAAATTACTTTAAATGTTGTAGCCATTATATTTAATAGGACTGAAATATATTTTACTAGATGAGATATATTTTACCATCTCCTTTATCTGCGATGATATTCATATTGGTAAAATATATTTTGTTATCTCCATAATCTAAATAAATATGAAGTAACTTTTATGCATCTTGCCAATTGTTAAAATACATTTCTCGTGTCTTATTCTTCTAGTAAAATTGAATTACAGGTCAAACCACTATGATGAAATAATCAATTCCATACAATTCGCGAAAAAAATTATAACTATACCCTAACTGTATAATCCTTTTTCGTTTCCCTACTTCAGGTGGATACTTCTGAGCACTCATATCCAGCTGCGATCATGATAAAAGAACCAGCCAGCTTTACTAGTGGTTAAGAAACTGCGTTAATCCACAGAGGATTAAAATACCTTTGGGTCTCTTCATGAAAGAGAGAACCAAGCAACGTCATTTCTGAACGAAGTGGGAGACCACTTTAAATTTCATTCTGGGTGCTCTTAGTTTTATACTAAGCTTCTTATATTTTTTTTTTATTTCCTTTAGCTCTTGTCTGGGATTGAAACTGTTAGTCTTCTTCCATTTGATTTATTTCCATTTTTTCCCACTCTCTTTTGTCATCAGGCTGGGACTCCTGATAAAAATATTTTTGATTTTTGATGATATTTATTTTTGATACATCTCTTATTAACCCACTTTATCCCGTTTGATTTTTTTCAGTTGATGTTTCTTTCATTGATTATACACGTTAATCACGATAAAAACGTTTACCAAAGAATATTCTGTTCCAATTGATATTTACTGCATCAATTAGTTTTCGTATTAATTAGACTAAACCTTTTACCACTTACACTTTTTCTGTTAATTGTTTCATTAATGTTATTTCTAATTAATCAGGTTAAAACTTAATGTTTTTAGTTGACTGACATGTTTGAATGTTCTGTATTGCCAACAGGAAAATTTAAATAGATTTAAGAACCTTCTGTCATGCAATATCATATTAAAAAATTAAATTTGATATGACAAAAAGACAGATAATAATAATAATAATAATAATAATAATAATAATAATAATAATAATAATAATAATAATAATAATAATAATAATAATAATAATAATAATAAAAAGCATGAAGAAACATCACCCATTGATGTGGCAGGACCATGGGCCACCAGAGTAGATGAGAAGGAACGGGAAAAATGGGTAGTATCAAGCCTGGAAATAGGATAAGAAGGATATGGGATCGTGGTGGAAATTGTATCCATAATAATAGGAACACTAGGAACGATCCCAAGATCCCTGAAAAGGAACCTGGAAACACTAGATACTGAAGTAGCTCCAGGACTCATGCAGAAGAGTGTGCCACTAGAAACAGCGAATATAGCAAGAAAAGTGATGGGTTCGTAAGGAGGTAGGATGCAACCCGGAACCCCACACTAAAATAATAATAATAATAATATAATAATAATAATAATAATAATAAATAATAATAATAATAATAATAATAATATAATAATAATAATAATAATAGAAGAAAATATTATGCAACACGATTTTGGCACCCGAACTAAGCAAGGACAGTAAGTGTAAATGTTCCGTTAGAATTTTGGGCATTGTCAAGACCAGCCTAAAATTAGAGGAGAACTTTCTCCAACAGGAAGCTGTTGTCTGGAATTAGGAACGACCAATTAACATGTGAATTAAACCGTTGCTAGGCAACCGTCATCCAAGTATGTCTGATGGCACAAGATAGACGGCACATACCAGATGTTAGTGATAACATTATTGCATCTTACGTGTTATTGTGTGTCTGCATGTATGTATATGTGTTTATGTATGAATGTCTAATATACGTATGTAGGCTTATCTGTATATTCGTCTGTTTGTCACTGATACTAATGAAAAGAAGTACGTTAAAAGTATAATAAAGTTGAAAGGATTGACTATTGATTTACAGTTTAGTTTAGCATTATGATAGGATATACTTCTTTGGTGCAATATTTCGAAATTTGTTCATTTATTCTAAAGAGAAAAATCAAAGAAATGAGTGTTATTTGATTTCCTCCAATACATCAATCCACGATTAATTCGAAATACAATGTAAAGGACAACATAAATCTATATTATCCATTTGTGATTTTTATAAAAATTCAATGAAAAAATTGTTTTAAAACAAGAATCAGCATCGTTTTCATTCGTAGACATTCACAATATTCTTACTTTACAATAAGTATATTAAAATATACTTCACGAACCTTTTCAATGTCTTTTAAGTCTTGTCTTCCTTCGCACAAATATATTTATAGAGACATTGATTTCATATCTTCATCCTATTCATAACTTTCTCTTGCTGTCTTTGTTGTACAAAAACCGAAAAGGAAATGTTTATTAATCTTAGTTGCATAAATTTTTATAATTCTCTTCGCAAATCCTAGCAACAGAAAACAAACAGTAAAAGAACATAACATTAATAAAAAACGTAATGACATGCTTTCGTCAGATCTCTTACAACATGTGTATCATAAATAAAAAAGAAAAAGAAATCAAAGTGACTAAGCATACACCACTTTTCCATACTCATGTCCATATTAAAAGAAATGTCAAGAAAACCAGAAACATCAAAGTGTACTTACACAACTTTTTTCTTTATATTTATTCTTTTAGCAGCGTTTTACGTCCATACTGATAAAACAAAAGTCAAGAAAAACCAGTAATATCAAAGTGAATACGTACAAAGTTTTTTTTTTTTTTTTTTTTTTTTTTTTTTTTTTTTTTTTTTTAACAGCATTTCCTGGTGATTCTTCCGTTGCGCTCGGCGTGGATCCTGTAACGAAATTTCTCCTCTGGTTCATGATGGATACCGGGAGGAAATACTTCCAAAAAATGATCCCTTTGATCCCAGCACGCATCAGAGCTGGTATGTCGGTAATTTACGCCATTTCGGGCCCTCATCTGCAAAATGATGTAGAGCCTCTCTCTCTCTCTCTCTCTCTCTCTCTCTTCCTCTCTCAATCATCTCGTCTCTCT
>NC_061094.1:50503836-50508836 GCF_015104395.2 Macrobrachium nipponense
CAGTCCTCCAAGAACCAAGGTATCTACAGAGAGAGGTAGCGTCATCCCCACTCAAAATCCCAGAAGCCCCTTTGTGTACTTTACTGAACATCTGTACGAGAAGTCTCCTGATATTTGGTGCGGACGTGGTTCTTTATAGCTCCCACCTGGGAGTGGTAGGAGAGTCTCTTACACAGGCGCATGCTGGTCATACAAAAGGTGGGCACAGGTAAGGTGGTTGCATCTGAAGTGATGGAAATCGGCAAGTCGTTATCTCTTGCCTGCCTAGGCCACGCCCCCTTTACACTTGGGCGGCTGTGCGATGAAGGCAGGCTTATAGTAATCGTAATTCAATTGAAATGTTATTCATTACACATTCTTAAGGCAACTGTAATTATAATTCTTCAAAGAAGTCTTTGCTTAATATTAATTTTAGTTGTAATTGAAATTTACTAAACTGATGATGGCGTCATACTATATGTATGACGTCACGTGCAGAAATATTTCTTGGAAATCAATGAAAATCTAAACATTTCCTTATGTTTTTCTGATTTATGTAGCACCAGACACCCTAATTTATCTGTTAAAAGGTCAACAGAGTTAAAAAGACCGCCTTCCCTCTTTGACAACTGAGAGATGACGATCAGAGTACAAATGGGGAGGATCTTAGTGACAGAAAACGATTAAACAAATATCCTCGGAGACTATGGTATCAGGTCACAAAGGGTAATAGACCAAACGTGACATTTATTGACAACATTAAGAAGAAAGTATCACTCATTGATGTTGCAATACCATGGAACACCAGAGTAGAAGGGAAAAGATTAAGAAGTATCAGGAGAGAGAGAGAGAATGGCTTCGATGACTATATCATAGTTTATCTGTAAAGACTGAAATATATTTACACAGATCTTCACCCTGGATGTGAAAATGACCTCTATAGGCGCTTTACTAGCGTGTTTAAGTAGTGTCATGGAATAGTCAGAATCCAGACTTTGAATAAAAATTTAACCCTGAAAAACTCTACGGGTTATACAGCGAATATTTAACTACAGCTTCTGGCATCTTTTGAATAAAATTAAAATTGACACTTTCACAATTACCAATTTTAGAGGCGCCAACTTCGGTGGGTTGTTCAGCAGTTTCAGCAATAAATCTATATAAATAAATACATAAATAAAATAAAATAATAAATAAATAAATAATAAAGAAGAAAATAGAAGTAAATAAATACATAAATAAATAAAAATAAAGTTAAATAAATAAGTATAAATAATAAAAAAAATAAATAAACAGAATAAATAAATAATAAATAAGACTGAAAATAAAGAAGAAATAAATAAACAAAAATAAATAAATTAATAAATAAAAAAATAAAAAATATATATAAAATAATAAAATTAAATTAAATATACATAAAATAAAAAAAATTAAAAATAAAAATGATAAATAAGTAAAATTGCAAAATTATATAGAAAATAAATAAATAGATAAATAAATAAATAAAATAAATAAAACAAAAAAATAGAAAATGAATAAATAAAAATTGAGTAAATAAACAAATAAATAAATAATTAATTAAAATAAAAAATAAATAAATAGATAAAAAATAAATAAAATATAAAATAAAAATAAATAAATAAATGAAAATTAATAAATAAATAAGAATAATAAATAAAAGTAAATAAAAAATAAATAATAGATAATAAATAAAGTAAAAAAATAAAATAAAATCAAATAAATAAATAAATAAAATGAATAAGAATAGAGATAATAAATAAAATAAAATATACAAAAAATAATAAAATATAAGTAAATAAAAAAAATTAAAAAAATATAAAATAAAAATCGCTGAAGTAAAAAACAGATAATTTTTAGTGTAAACAACTTCATAGCTTCTTCTCCTTCTTTTTCATTTTCTTATTCTACTTCTTATTCACTTACTTTCTTCTCCTCTTATTCATTTTCTTCTTTTTATTCACTTCCTTATTCTCCTTCTTATTCACTTTCTTATTCTCCTTCTTATTCATTTTCTTCTTCTCCTTCTCATTCATTTCTTCTCCTTTTTGTTTATTTTCTTCTTCTCCTTCTTATTCACTTCTTATTCCCCCTCTTATTAGTTTCCTTCCTCTCTTCTCATTTGATTATCGAAATCCATACGATAATCGTCGCTACAAAAGACGGAAATAATTGTAGTAGCATCAAACAAACTTTAGCATCAATGAGAGAGAGAGAAAGATCTGGTACACTCTCTCAGGCCCGCAAAAGTTTTATTCTCTCCTCACAAATTCAACGAATCTTCGGTAAACTTCCTCATTTCCAAATTATGAATTTCAATTCCTCTTCATTTTTTTACGTCTTTCGAGAGATTTTTGCTTTTCCGGACTGACTCTTCCTGCCAAATACCACTCCACCGAAGAAGGGGCTTCCAGACATTCCCAGAAGTCATCGGAAATCCTTGGGAGTGTCCTCAAGGAAGGGGGAAAGGAGTTGTGACGTCTTCAATCTGGAGACGAAGAGGACTTGTGACGTCATCCATCTGGTGCCGAGGACGGAGAATCCCGCGGGCATATTTCGAAACTTGGGCTAGAGAGAGGTTCACACTGAAGGCACGAAGATGAATCTTTTTAGTAAAATATTATCATTGTGTGGACACATCACCAAAGGTGCTGTGGAAAATTACTTACAACGATTTACAAGCTTTATTCCGTTCCTTGCCGGGGCTGTCATAGTGTCAGGTCTGGTGGACGACATGAAGGAGACCAGGAAGCAAAATGCTCAGTTAGTAGCGATTGTTCAGAAATTGTTCGACCAGAGGACCAATGCAGAGGAGCCCTTGATTTGCAGAAGTAAAGAGAAAGAGTTGAAAGGTCGTATGGGCTCCTCTGAAGAGACGCGCGCAGGAGGGCAGGAGATAATGCAAGAAAAAGAGACCTCGCGGATGGACACCATCATGCGAGAGCTCGAGTTGCTGAAAGAAGACTACGAGCGAGAGAGGAGAGAACACGAAGCGGTGAAGAAGGAGCTTCTCTTGGCCCGAGAAGATTTGCGAGAAGCCCAAGTAGGACTTCGGCTGGATCGGAGCCAGATAAATAGCCTGAAGGAAGAAATTGATGAACTTCACAAAGCTATTGAAGGACATTTAACCGTCGAGGAAAGATTGAGCAAAGAGAACAAGGAACTGGTGGATCTTCTAGCTCAAGCAGAAGAAGCGAGGACCAAGGAGGATAAGGACTCATACCCTCAAAAGGACGATTTTGGAGGGAAGACAGTCTCAAGTCTTGGAACTGATGGAGTGATTGGCCCTCCTGGGGGACCTGGTGACCTAAAAGAGTCGGGAGAGTGGGAGCTGGTCTGGGAATGGGAGGAGACCAAATCAGCAGATGAAATGACCGGGTCCGAGAAAATGTTGATCAATCTGTTCATCAGAAAAATTCTGATTGGGCTCAGGACCATACACGAATTCATGGACTTGATGGAGAGATGCTCCGTAAGGAGGAAAAAGAAGAGGGAAAAGAAGCAGCAGAAGAAGGGCAAGGAGCCCACTCCTCCTCCTCCTCCTGATCCCCCTGCCAATCAAAATATTTACGATTTGCTTGATTCGATGTATGGACCCTACTTAACTTCAGGAGGTCTGCCACTGCCAAGTCCATACCACCAGATAGTGTATGATCCTTATACCCAACAGCCTACCGTAGTGCCCAACCCTACATATGGGCTTCCTGTACAACAGCATGATCAGTTAAACCAACAGGCAACACGAATGCCTGACCCTGGATATAGGCTTCCTGCACAAAAGGAAGAAGTGTGGTACGAGGTATATGATCCATATGATCCATATGATCCATATGCACAGCCTCTTAAACCTGAAGTGCCTGCTCATCTCGAAGTCCCGCCTCCTCCAACTGAATTAGCTTTTTATCCCAGAGTCCCACGCCCTCCAATTGAAGGACCTGTCCGTGCCAGAGTCCCACATCCTGCAGGTGAAGGACCTGTCCGTGCCAGAGTCCCAAATCCTGCAGATGAAGGATTTGTAGGGGCCAGAGTCCCACGTCCTGCAGGTGAAGGACCTGTCCGTGTTAGAGTCCCACATCCTGCAGGTGAAGAACCTGTGCATGCCAGAGTCCCACGCCCTGCAGGTGAAGAACCTGTGCGTGCCAGAGTCCCACGCCCTCCAGGTGAAAGACCTGACCACCCAAGAAAACCGCCTCCACAAGATTAACCTATTTGGGAATGAGTCACAGGACAAGAAGTACTCAAATAGATGGTGAAGGAAGAACATTCGAAAAGTTTCGACAGCTGTGCCTTCCCCACCCCTGGCAGGCGGACGAACTCTCCCAGTGGGAGTCAACGGCTGGCAAGTTTCCCCCAACTCGTCAGGCGGAGGAACTCTCACTGGCTAGAGTCAACGGCTGCTCAGAGGCGGGAGGACTAGGAGCACTCCCAACGAGAGTCCGCGGCTGTTCGGTGGACAGACGCACTCTCCCGGCGAGAGTCAACGGCTGGTGAGATCCCCCCATCTCATCAGGCGGAAGAACTTTCTCTGGGAGAGTCAACGGCTGTTTGGCGCACAGACGAACTCTCTCTGAGAGAGTCAACGGCTGGTGAGATCCCCCCATCTCGTCAGGCGGAAGAACTTTCTCAGGGAGAGTCAACGGACCCGGGAGTCACCCAATAAGAGAAGGCATCCAGAGGAAAGCCAGAAGGACACTAGAAGGACACCAGGGGGACATCAGAGGGACACAAGAAGGCCTCCAGAGGGACCGGCTCTGCAGAAAGAAGGAATACTTCTTTCGAGTATGCTCTGTCCTATGATGAAGACTTCTAATAGAAGTTCTTTGTCAAAGCGGGCAAATAGTCAGATATCTAGACATATTCTAGCAGATGTCTTCCTTCTGGTCAATTAGTTGGAATAATCTAGAAGACCAGCTCTGCAGAAAGAAGGAATGATTCCTTCGAGTATGCTCTGTCCCTTGATGAAGACTTCTAAAAGAAGTTCTCTGTCAAAGCGGGCAAATAGT
>NC_061094.1:50513836-50522556 GCF_015104395.2 Macrobrachium nipponense
AAAAATGTGCCTTAGTCAACATATAAAAGGCAAAGTAACAAGGACTGAAGGGTTGAAGCCACCTGATGGGAGCAACATCAAACACATAGATGAGACGGGATACAAATACCTGGGAATAATGGAAGGAGGGGATATAAAACACCAACAGATGAAGGACACGATCAGGAAAGAATATATGCAGAGACTCGAGGCGATACGTAAGTCAAAACTCAACGCCGAAAATATGATAAAAGCCATAAACACATGGGCAGTGCCAGTAATCAGATACAGCGCAAGAATAGTGGAATGGACGAAGGCAGAACTCCGCAGCATAGACCAGAAAACTAGGAAACATATGACAATACACAAAGCACTACACCCAAGAGCAAATACGGACAGACTATACATAACACGAAAGGAAGGAGGGAGAGGTCTACTAAGTATAGAGGACTGCGTCAACATCGACAACAGAGCACTGGGGCAATATCTGAAAACCAGTGAAGACGAGTGGCTCAAGAGTGCATGGGAAGGACTGATAAAAGTAGACGAAGACCCAGAAATATAAAGAACTAGCCAGGAATGACACATGGCAATGACTACAGAGGGGAGAGCTAAAGAAGGAAACTGAAGGAACGATAACAGCGGCACAAGATCAAGCCCTAAGAACCAGATATGTTCAAAGAACGATAGATGGAAATAACATCTCCCCCATATGTAGGAAGTGCAATATGAAAAATGAAACCATAAAACACATAGCAAGCAATGTCCGGCACTTGCACAGAACCAGTACAAAAAGAGGCATGATTCAGGTGCAAAAGCCCTCCACTGGAGCCTGTGCAAGAAACATCAGCTACCTTGCAGTAATAAGTGGTACGAGCACGCACCAACCTGAAGGAGTGATAGAAATTGATCAGGCAAAGGTCCTAAAGGACTATGGTATCAGAACAGATAGGGTGATACGTGCAAATGGACCAGACGTGTCGTTGATTGACAAAATCAAGAAGAAAGTATCACTCATTGATGTCGCAATATCATGGGACACCAGAGTTGAAGAGAAAGAGAGGGAAAAAATAGATAAGTATCAAGACCTGAAAATAGAAATAAGAAGGATATGGGATATGCCAGTGGAAATTGTACCCATAATCATAGGAATACTAGGCACGATCCCAAGATCCCTGAAAAGGAATCTGAAAAAAACTAGAGGCTGAAGTAGCTCCAGGACTCATGCAGAAGAGTGTGATCCTAAGGAGACAGGATGCAACCCGGAACCCCACACTATAAATACCTCCCAGTCAAATTGGAGGACTGTAATAGGAAAAAAAATTATGATGATAAAAATGCAAGCAAAGATAAGGAACATTTTACTGCAATTTGCTAATAGGAACTTACACTAAGAAGCCTCCCATTTTTGCATCGCAATTCAATTTTGAGTTAATCTATACAATAGCTGTTAAGAATTGAATTTGATTTCATTAAGATGCCCTTCTTAAAAGACTACAGACACTCATTGCTGGTCTGACAAAGACCCTGTCTCATCTGTGCTCCTTTCAGTACAATGAGCCCAGGTATAGGATGCTTGAAGTCTGGTTATAACGAATTAGTTTTTATTACTTTGTAAGCCAAAGATCTCGAAGTGATTATGATGTTAGTAACTTCTTCCTCATCTCTTCAGGAAATAGTGTACGGCGTGCAAGAGACAATGGGACAAGGCGATTAGACTCCAGTCTTGCCTCAAAACTCCACAAGTATCTGCTGAACGAAAAATTTGATTTCAAGAAAGGCCTACATTTATTTTTAATCACCTCTGGTCATTTGGAATGGTCCCACCAAACAGATCTTTGGAAGAGTCATACTTTGACTTGGATAGATTGCAAACATTACGCATTTTGACTATTGAAACTATGCCAGTGTTAAGTTTACAGTAGTCGTGTACAGCCAGATCCAAAAGCGGTGTCACCCCGCCAGGCCTGGCTCGGAGTGATCATGCCATTCTTGCCCTGAAAGTGGCCCACTTTCAAACAACTAATGCATAGTCAGAGTAGTTCGAATGGGAGGAGGAGCGAAATTACGGTATCAGGCAAAGAAATGCAATAATGAATTAAATATATACTATAGACAAAGAAAGAGAGAGAGGGGGGGGGGGGAAGGGGAGATATAATAAGAGTACAGGAACGGTAACGAAAGAATTGCATACAGTGTATGGAGAGAGAGAGAGAAAAAAAAACTTTTATTCCTGTTTAGTTATTAATCTGATCGATATATTTGAGACCATCTGCTTTAATAAATGTTATCGTATGTATTTTGGAAAATAATTATGAAATCTTATCACATCGTATTGTTTTCAATCATTATCATATTTATATAAAAAGCCTTAAATATTGTTGGAACTGACTATTCATATTACTATTATTCAGACGGTATTATCCTCCATTTCATTATCCTATAAGCAGTTCTCTCTCTTCATCTGTCCTTCTGCCCTCCATCTTATATCACCTGGATCCACTATTTGAATTATGGTAAACGTTTGATATTTTATTAGGATGTGACCAAGAATCGCAAAACCATAAATGGCTACTTTACCAACCTGGGCTTGGCTGCATCTGTTTTTGCCCTATAATTACCTGTATTACCAAAAATATACGAATCTGGTCACAGACATTACACACCAGGTTTTGTTACCGAGGGTTGCATGATTCATCAAAGCATCAATTTTACAAGGATAATATTTTATTATTCCATGCTAAGAACACATTACTGGGTATACTAATCTAGTGCAGGATTTGGATGCTATTATATTGCATGAAAAAAATAATTAAATAACATGTAAAAATTAAAAAATAATTAAATAACGGGTAAGAATTCAATTGAATTTGTTACATGAATATTTTATTGCATGTAAAAATAAAAAACTAATTAATGTGCAACTTCATACACCTTAAGAGTATGAATACGTATAACTACATAACAAATTAATGACCTCGTTAATAGCGGGTCCAACCAGCGCGGGCGTCTATTACCTCGTTCAGGCGGGTTGGCATGGAGGCTACGAGGCGTTCGCAAATGTTTGGTCTGCGTCGCACAGATTTCCATGCCTCTCTCACTGATCGGTCAATAGTATCGCATGTCCGTTCTGGTCTCATTTTTATTTCTGGTTTCATTATCCCCCATAGATTTTCTATGGGGTTGATATCACAGCCTTTGGCAGGCAAGTCCATTACCTGAATTTCAGGGTGCCTCCTGCACCACTTGGTCACAATGTGGGCTGTGTGTATGGGGCTATTGTCCTGGACAAAGAATATGGGTTCGTTGTCAGGGATTGCCATGGCTCTTACTGTTGGCAGCAACACATCTAGTAGAAGTAGTACATATTCCCTGGCATTAAACTTGCCGTTCACCCTTACTAGTTCCCCTGGGCCGTGACTCGACATCAAGCCCCAGTAATTCACTCCAACCCTGCCGCTCCTGGCTCTCTCTTGAATGTTGCTAGCATCATACCTTATGCCGATGCGTCGCCAAACATGCCTTGCTGTGGCCTCCACCGACGTAAAGTAAGTTTCGTCACTAAAGATGACATTTTTCCAATAATCGGAATCGTCAACGAGATGTTGCAGAGCAAAGCCCAGACGAGCGTCACGGTGCCATTCCTTTAGCTCTTCTTTGACCGCCGGAGCATGACAACCGATCCCGTGCTCCCTCAGGCGACGTCTGGTTGTCTGTGGAGCTCACGGGAGATGCAATTCTTGCGTGATTGTTACCGCTGCTTTCTTGGGGTTCGCTGTGGATGCTGCAATGATTTGTTCGTCGTGTTGTCGTGTTGTTACACATGGTCGTCCTCTCCTTGGTCTATTTGCCAATGTCCCCTCTTCCTGCCATCTTAATATCCACCTTTGGACTGTGCGTGTTGACACTCCAATGCTGACAGTAATATCTCGTGTCGGAACACCACGCTGCTGCTCACCAATAATCCTCCCTCTTTGAGTTATATGCTCAACAGAGTTGTCTTTGTTTGCCGCCGCCATCCCTACAAACATTGCCATAATATATAGTATATAGTATATAATATATAGTATGTAATATATAGATTATAGTGCACAACATTATATGTTATGACAGTTATTCCAACCATATAGATAAACACAACGACTGCGACTAACACTTACCCAAGTGTAGATAATTGTAATTACTGAATAAACCTCCACAAAGGCTGCAAACACACGACTGTCAAGACCACGGGTGTTATACAGATCGTGTATGGCGTGTGTGGCACGTTACCACGTATGAAAACAAGGATTCTTAACGCAAACTATAGTAACAGTCATTAACCAGATATACGAAGACGATTTTTCCTCAGTTCGACACCAAATTTCTCTCATACTTTTTCTTATTCTTATTATTACTTCAACCTCCTTCAAATTTTACCAACTCTCTCCCACCTTGTTATCCTCCTTTCACTGTCAAAATTCTGGGAAGGAATACCATTGCTGGGATTGGAATTATTTTCGAAACCAATTGTGGGAGCTGTGGTTGTCTAACCAAATACCCGGGTGTTTGGACCATAAGAATGTCAGTATCTTTTTATTGGCATGCTGAACTATCTCAGTACCAAAATTGGCCCTCGCATGATTAAAGTGGGAATGATTGTATTCCTGAAATGCTCTCAGTCCTATCAAGCAGGTTGACTTACACTTGAGCCACTCTAATCATGGTGGTACTACCATCCCTTCGGGGTAGGGTATGGAGTGGACATTCGGTAGTCAGCTCTCACTGGTGTCATTGGTAGTGAAATTAATTTCATGGAAGGCTAATGAGGTTTCTTTTAAGGTGACAGGCAGTCTGCAAATTTTCTTTCTCTAAAATATTCTTCCCCCCAACCACCCCTCCCCCACCCGCCCCACCCAAAAAAAAAAAACTAATATTGATGATGTTTCCTCTACCCCTGGATCCTATGGCGATCCCCAGACACTGTTGACGACCTCTGCCAACATGAGTAAGGAAAACCCTGTTGACGACCTTGGTAATAGACAGGATCACTCCACCAATAAAGGATCACTCCACCTAGAAAAAAAATTGATGCCAACCCAGAGGGAAATTTAAAACGCTATGGCGATAATATAGTAATAAAAGCTGGCAATGAGACTCAAGCAGTATTATTAAATAATTTTACATCCTCTTCTTCGGATAATATTTTGAGTGTCTTTCCCCACCACACCCTCAGCCAAGCAAAGAGAATAATTTATTGTGGTGATCTCTGTGAGTTTTCAGAAGAGGCCATACTGAAGAGGTGCCCTCCTACTGTTAAAAAACTAAAAGGAAATAGCAATGCCATCTTATTGGTGTTTTCCACACCATATCTTCCTGACTATATTAAAATTAGACACTTAAACATCCATGTCAAAAAATTTCACCCAAGGCCCATGCAGTGTTATAGGTGCTATGATTTTGGCCATGTCAGTGTCAGATGCACCAATGAGAAAAGATGTTTGAACTGCTCAGTTCCATGATCTCTCTTCTGAATGCATAAGAGAAATTTTATTTCCATTGTAAGGGAGTTCATTCTCCGAACTCTAGACAATGTCACCAATATAAAGTGGAACAGGCTCTAGTTGAAACAGCTAATAATGAGCATATTACCTTTGGAGCCGCCAGGAAAAAACTCTTGGGAAATAATAATACCAGAGGAACAACTTATTCAAGTATTTTATCCAGTCCACGTGATTCGACTGATGGTTTAAAATCGGTGCTTTCTTCCACAAGACCTAATTTGCAGAATCATAGCCTCTCCAACTCTTCTTCATCGAGTCACCCTGGACCATATTATTCTTGTACTAATACAGCTACGCCTCATTATTCATTTAAGCATAAGTGTACCACTAGCATAAATGAAAATGCAAAAAGCAATGACACTCAAAACGCTAAAAATAAACAAGAAACTCTTACGCCAATACAAAACAGATTTGGGATACTCGCCACTAAGGAGACTTCCAAAGATATAGATCTCTTCGAAGTGGATATGGTTGATCTTGAACCCCCAAAATCTAACCCTGAGAGAATAAAAACGGGTCCTTGAAAATGCAACCTTTACAAAATAAAATACAAAAATCTAATAAAGAAGAATGTTTGGGTGAACCTGAAGAGGTTTCTTCTAATGTTATTATGGAGGAAGATTTGTTGGTTGAAGTACCAAATCGACTTGTTGAAGAAACTGATACATTGCCTCAACTCCAAGTCACTGAATCTGAACTCAATATAACAATTAGTGAAGCCATTAAACATGTGGTAAAGGTCGAGGCCCATAAGAATCCTTCTGATACGCAAGTAATTGAAGAAAATCCAATTACCAATGCACCCCTAGAAGAAATAAATCTTTTTCCAGTTATAGACATAACTGGGAAATCAATGATTTCTCACAACACAACCGAGAATAAAGCGGCCCACAAAATCTCTTGCGAGTGCAATGATTGCTTCTTATCTGAAATTAATGATATTAAGAACTTGAATATACACAAAATTAATAATGTAATCGACAACTTTGTCAAAAAAAATAATGCATACCAATATGGTAAACTAGAAACGCACAATAGTGGTTGTATGTGTGTTGATCATCTTATAAAGAAGCGTGCAACAGGCGCTGTTCATCTTGAAAAATTTATAGAAAAACCTAACCATTATCCAAATGATAATAAAGCAAATCACAATCAAAGTAAACATCAGGAAGTAATATTTAAAGAATCGAAACCTAATCAAAAAAGTAATGCTAACGCAGTTAAACAGAAACCTAACTCTGATTCATTAGGAAATGCGATATATATATTTATAACAAAGTAACTGACGATGCCATGATAATTAAACTTCAGAGTTTCAATTATCTGGAGTTAAATTACATCTGAATTATAACACCTTTAATATTTACAATATGTATAATCAACCTTCTTGCAACTATGATCTGTAAAGATTTGCCAGATCTGCAAGAGGATTTCATATTAACTGGAGACCTCAACGCCCGCAATCCCCTTTGGGACACGAACTGAGTTATATAGTGTTGATACAAATGGTTCCAAGATTGAACAAATAATAAATTATCATAACCTCTGTATATTAAACGAGGGAGATATGAGCACTTGCTATTCAAAAACTCATGGAACATATTCATCAACAGATGTAACTCTTTTCCAACAATATTATTGATAGGTTTGAATGAAACGTCCTAGATGACCTATTTGGCAGTGACCATTTCCCTATTTTGATAACCATGTTTGGACATACACCAACTACTCGTATTCAACGCTATAATACAAATAAAGCTGACTGGGCCCCCTGGCCAAAACGATCTTTCATAACTTTGGATGATCGGAACGCTAGGGGGAGAGCAAAATGGCCTTTGCTGATGTACAGTCCTTTTCAAGTGCAGGATTGTCATCAGTTTATCATTTTCATTTCATTTCTCATTTTTCCATATAGCCATACTTTCATTTCAGCGCTGAATGATCTTATAGGTCCCATTGCTCTGGCTATGCCCTAAAATCCATAATCAATCAATCAATCAATAAAGCTGACTGGGATAAGTTTAAATTTTATACGGGTTAAATGCCTCCCTTCAATTATTCACAAGATCAGAATGAAACAAATGATTTCTTCGAAAACTTCATCACAAAAGCTGCTGACAAATCTATGCCTCTGACGAATGCCCGACCAATGAGATACTCGGTTCCTTGGTGGTCAGAGACTTTAACCCAATTAATGAATGAAACGCATGTAATTAGAAGAAAATTAGAAACCTTAAAAAAAAATTTGAAATTGGAGTACTGGTCCCCTAATGCTGGGAAATACCATAAACAAACTCGTTGATATAGCCATAGAAATCAGTATTATGAAACCATATTTCAATAAGATATCTGCTAAATTCAGAAACGAAGCAATTAAATGACAGATAAATTCGTGGCAAAAATATGTATCCAGTATATCAGAAACTACTTCAATGCAAAAAGTGTGGCAGAAACTTAGAAAAATTAATAGCACGCATAGCAGACCTGCCAGACATGCATAAATGCATAATGGCTTGCTAATTCATGATACACAGGCAATCTCAAATGTTATTGGACGCAGTATAGAAAACATAAGCAGCATAAATAATTTGGATGCCCACTTTCGATCCATTGAAAGAAAAGATGAAGCAATTCCATTGAATTTTGATACAGTGGAAGATATCTTCTACAATAAAAGATTTACTACAGAGGAAATGGAATTTGCATTATCAAATTGTAGATCAACTGCCCCTGGTAAAGATAATATAAATTTTGATATGATAAAAAATCTAGCCCCTTTGGCTAGCCTATCTATTAGATTTTTAAATCATCTTTGGATACAACATCTTTTTCCAAAGGCATGGAAATTACTGGAAAAAATGGTAAATTATATATTGAACCGGCGTTTACGTAGTGACAACATTTCATCAACTTCAAAATTTTGGCTTTCAAACAGAATGATCCACCTTGGACTCTATCAAAACCGTAGAGGTTTTGAACGAAAGGAAATCACAGTAGCCATATTTGTTGACGTCCAGAAGGTATAAGATACTATTTGGAGGCATTCAATACTAAAATCCTTACATCACAAAAGTTTTCGAGGACACCTTCCTATTTTTATTAGAAATTTTGTTAGTGGAAGAACATTGCAAACTCGCATAGACAATATTTATTCAGAATCTTTCATCCTTGATTGTGGTGTCCCCAGGGTAGTGCTTT